>NW_021319911.1:2300703-2328478 GCF_001605985.2 Dendrobium catenatum
TGTAATCTACACAGAACACACCAAACGGCAAATTTCATCTCCGTTGATCGTACTGTACGACTATCATCATACTGTACGATTAATTATTGGTCATCGTACTGTTCGATATCTCCTCTTCGTACTGTACGATCCACCTCAGCAAATAGATAAGAATGAAATAAAGGCGTTCGGTACGATATTAATGCAATTCGGACTGTATGATACACCTGTTCGTATAGTACGATATGTTCGGTCAAAAGTCATACTGAATTCCTCAGGACGATCGATATTCCTCTGATCGTACTGTACGATATTAATCGTACTGTACGTTTTGACCTCCTTTTCCCGGTACGAACTGTCAGAGTAATTATTACCATATCGTACTGTACGATTTACTATCGTACTGTACGATATATGGAAGACTCTATAAATTGGGTGGGTAGGCTGAACTCTTCACTTGCACTACATTAATCAATCTACTTGATTCCTTCTTACCTTGCACTGAGCCTCGACACGATGTCTGGTTCAAACAAGAGAGTTTGTATGGTAGTGGGAAGCTTGTCTTCTTCTTGCCGCCATAGCACTCGATTCTTGAATGCCGAAAACGAGGATGCATACCACAAGTTCAAAGCCTGCAAAATCACACCATCTAGACTACTAAATCAGGAGGCTCTGAACTTCGAGGTAATGAACCTCTTTTCTTCCACCACCCTCCAATTTCTTCTCACCCTGGCCTTCCCTTACAATTCTGAACTCCTTCTAGAATTCCTAGCTAATCTGACCTATACTGTCGACAACCTCACTTTCCACTCTTTTGTTTGTCATCAAAATGTTGAATTAACCAAAGCTGACATCGCCCAACACATTGGGCTATCTACTGAAGGGCCTATGGTTCGTTCTTTTCTTACAGATGATTTTGACTGGAGCGACGTTAATCGAGTCCTTAGGAACGCTGCATTCTATCAACACCAACCTCTCATTTCTTCACTAAATAAAAATGCGCGCATAATTCAACATGTCCTTCGTACCTCCATAATACCCAAAGGTGGTGACCGTGTCAACATGACCCCGACCCTATCTATCACTACCTACCTTATCATGACCAACACAAAATTCAACGAGGCCGATATGATTATTGACTACATTCGCCACATGACCTTCATTCGTCTCCCTACCACTCGTTGAAAACAAAATATAGCTCTTAGACACCTTATAGGATATATTCTCCAAAATAAATATCAATTGACCTATCCTGGTGAACACGACAATCTTCATATTTTTTATACGGATGCCTCTTTCCATATTCTTTTCCATCGGGGACATGAGCCGGAAGAACCTGTTTTTTACGAAGAAGAAGGGGAAGATGCCCCGGCTACAGCTCAAGCACGTCCACGATGACATGCACCACCTCTAGCACCTGCACCTGCTTACCCTCACAACAATCTGGTCAAACGCTTCGACCAACTTCAGACTCGTCTCGATACTCACATTCAAGAACAACATCAGCAACACGAGACAGATATGCATTGGTTTGGAGAATGCTTTACTACTATTGATCAGCGCTTTGACACTCTCTTTCAGTACTTCAAACCAAACCCACCTCGACCACCTACTAATCAGGATCCTCCACTATAAATTATCTTTATATTGTAGTTGTTTTTTCTTTTTTAGTGTTTGCTCCTCTTTTTGGTGCTGTCAAAAGGGGGGGAAGGTTGTTGTATTTTGTTTCTATAGTTAAATGCATGTTTTTTTTTTCTTTCGTACTGCAACTTCTTTTATTTCTTTTCTTCTTGTTATTATGTTTAAATTAAACTTAAAAAAATGCCTTTAACACTTGCTTACAACAAATATTATTTGACATCATCAAAAAGTTTGAGATTTTGATGATGACAAATAATGTCGTTTGAATCGTCTATTCATTGAATATTATTTTATTTGCTATTTTCATTGAGTATTAACATTTCAGGAAGATCAAAAGCTACTCAAAACGACAGGAAGACTCAATAATGGGTAGATTAGGAGTATGAGTCTGCAATATATTTTATTAATTTATTTTATTTTTATCTTCTTGAGCCTGGCCACAAAATGCATAAAAGTCTGAGCAACCATGCACACATACAGGGGGAGAATGTTTTTAAATGAAAAATTTAGAGTTTTTCTTTCTCTGTAGATCGTACTGTACGATGTTATTTTGTACCATACGATCAGAACTTTGTAGGATGATTCTGTGAATAGAACGTACCGTACGAATGTATTCGTACTATACGATATGTTCAACGCCAAAACCCTAGCAACCGTTTTAACTTAAGTAAGTTATTTTCCGTCGCTCGTATTGTACGAACATTTTCATACTGTATGATTTTGTTTAAATACTTACTTAATTTAATCTGTGATTAGTGCAAGAAATTCGGGCTTAATTATAATTTGAACATCGTACTGTACGAACCAATTCGTACAATACGATAAATAAAGACGAATTATAATCATCCCGAAGATCGTCCCAGACGATCTCTTTAATTTTGTCTCATCATACGGTACGATGTCAATCATACCTTATGATGAACAGAGATGATGTTTGATCATCCCGACTATCATCCTGTACGAACAGAATTGTTATGGATCGTACCGTACAATTTATAATCGTACTGTACAAATGTTTTTGAATTGTTCATACCACTTCGTACCAGGACGAAGTCTGTTTATACATATCGTACTGTACTATTAGAAACCATATTGTACGATAGTAATGGCTACTTTAGAAATCTCAGGGATTTTGGAGCCCATTTTGAGGTGAAAAACTTGTCATATTTTGAAAGTGTGAATTAGAGAGGAGAATGTGGTTAGAGAGGGATTCCAAGGGAGAGAGCTCTTGAGAAGTTCTTTAGGGTTTGAGAGAGGAAGGAGAAGGTGAGCGTTGTGAGGGAGAAGAGGTGTGAGGGAGATTTCACGGTTGCTCCGAACTTGCTGCATCTTGCTCCTCCTGTGGCCCTAGAAGAATTTATGGGAGGATCTCCAAGGGGGAAGGTACTTCTACATCCGTGACCTCGAGGTACTCTACCTTCTCCAGGAGGGAGGAAAACAAGAAGGTTCTCTGTCGTCGCCAGGAGGGTGAAAACAGAGTTTGGCACTCCGCCACGCCGGGTTGGTGAAAGGGAGTATTGTAAGGGCTTCTCTGCCTTGCCAAGTAGGGCAAAAGGAGAGCTATTGCTTGTAGTGAAATACCCAGAGCGGAGGACTCCGGGGAGTGGACGTAGGTCATGGTTTGACTGAACCACTATAAAAATCTCGGTGTGCTTTTTCCTTATTGTCTTTTATTACTGTGTGCATTTTATTTTTCAATATTTGCTTGGGAAAATTTGTGAAAAAAAAATTGTTTAAATTTTCATGTTAAAATTTTAAAACATAAAAAATATTAGAACTCCTGCTTAGGTTTTAACTATTGTCAAAAAATTTTCACAATTCACCCCCCCTCTTGTCCATCTAGTAATTTCATAGGTGTCCAACCTAATCAGCTCCACCTGTAAGAAAGAGAAGACACCAAAAAAATAGCTACACCAAAATAAAAATAAGTTAAATAAAGGTAGAAAAAGAAAAAAAGTACTAAAATAAAAGAAACAAAACCCACAATTGTTCCAAGTAAAGTCAATCTTAGGAAGAAGACTATTAGAGCTCCAGAAACTCTCTTTAAAACAAGCCTCAAAAGTAAAGACCACAAGCCGCTCAATCCTACCCAGGTTACCATCCAAATACATCATATATAAGCTCCACCAGCACAGCCAAGGAACTCCAAAACAATAGTCCAGGATATCCAAAAATAAAACCAAGGTATACCACCACACCCGACATAAAATAGAGAACTAATAGACCACTACTCCAGAAACAACAACCATAAGATCACAGCTCCCCCCAACAATCCAGAAATGTAAAAAAGTGCTTGGGTTACCCAGATTGCCAGAGAAAATGAAAGCATCATAATATAACCAGCAACACTTAACAAACCAGCCTCTAGTAAATAAAAGCCAAGCCATAACCCCACCATTACCCCCAGCACCCCAAAAGGTAGGAGAGCAACAATGGGACTGGCCTTTAGCAATAAAATCAGTAAAATCATTGCTCAAGTCAACAACCATAATGGAAACATAGCAGGAGTTGCCACCAAAACAAGGAAAAATAGCAGGAAAATTACCGCCAAAACCACAACCAAGAAAATACCAAGTGTTACCGTAGCAGCGCACCATACCCCAAAGATAGGAAACCATCAAAGAACAGAGAAGTACCCCAATAACAAATAAGTGATAGGATTTCCAACAATAACAAACCAGATCAGGGGTAGCTAAACAAAAATCCAACACACAAAAAGCATAAGACCAACGGAAGATCCCAGAGTGCCAGGAAAGAACATAAAGCCTGCTGACCTAGAGAAACAGGGAAAAACCAGCCACAACAGAAAAGAAACAAGACATATATTTAAGAATTAATATAAGGAATTCCACATGCATCCAAGTTAAGCAAACCAAATAACCGACCAGGAATAGTAAAAGGAAGAACATCGATAAAACAACCAAGATTGCAACCCCAATTAGCAAGCCAGAAAGCACAAGAGTTACCAGCCTCACTAACATGGCAAAAAGAAGAATTTAAAAACAACAACAGCCTTTTAATTTCCCTAACAATATAGAAGATATTCTGATTGCAACACACTTTGTCTCCCTTCTGAAGAGGTAAAAGGTTACCAGCCTCACTAACACCATTATACTTGAATGTTATAAAGTTTTTAAGAAACTAGGTAAGTAGGAATTTTGAACCATCTAAGTAATGTGATGTTTCATCTCAACTAAAAGGCTTGGTTAGTAGGTTGGTTTATACTCTGATGAATTTTATCTACTACATGATTGGAATACTCCCTAAGAGGTCTAGGATGGTCATGATCTAAATTTTGTTCATGCATTCTTAATGATACAATATTATTAGAATTATTATTTTTTGTAAGGTTCCACTCTATCTTTAAATAAAAAAGAGCTCCTTATTAGATCTACTACACATACACCAATCAGATAAGAATGAAAAGAAAATAATTTAAATTAATCTTATAAAAATAATTTTAAAAATTTTTAAAATTTAAAAATAATGAGCAAATAAGATACCAGATATAGGATACAAGTAGGATTAAATATACAGCTATTTTAATAATATAGAATAAATTTACATGAGAGCACATTACCATTTCTAGCAATAATACCAAAAACTTGATGTGGGGGAAATATGTATAGGGCTAGCATGTGTATGATAGTGCATAGTCAGATTTGCATGAAATATTCTTAGATTTTATTTTATATAAAAGCCCAAAAAATAATATAAGTGCATGTATCAATTAAATAATAAAATTTAAATAAGAAAGTGTCAATCTCACTAAAATGTGATATGTTATAATGCAAATGTGTTATTATTGTCTATTAAAGCACCAATGTTTATCCTATACACTGAAAATTAGGTTTGGATTATATCAAAACAAACAAATATAGAAGAAAGAAAAGTTACCACTAGGTAAAGTATTTTGAACTAATTATAATGAATTTCCAAAGCTTTCCTATGTAAACTCTCCTATATTTGGTGTGAATCCGAGCATATGTTTCCTTAAATCTCCATCGAGCTTCTATGTAAGTGAAAGAAAGTTTATGTCCCTCCTAAAGTTAGTATTTCTTCATAGACTATAAAACACTAAACATCCTATACTTAGGTATGCAAAATATCCATTTTAATACTCTTAATATTTCTAACTTTCCTCCATCAAGGAAATATAACACACTATGTTTAAACTCTACACATGGATATGACATAGATTATATTAAAAATATCAAATAATTTATTAAATTACAATAATCTACATTAGTAATCATAAAGGCTTCACATCATTAGCCCAAAACTAGAAGTTTAGCAAGGTATGGAATTAAAATAAAATAAAATAGATTTTATTGATATCTCCAAAAAAGGTTTAAAGAGATAAGTGTAAATAAATATCACTTGAACAGTATAACTTCCATCTCCACACTCATTTCTTCTTTGATTGGTTGCTTTATCACAACAAGATAGTCCAACCACTCCAATTATGATATCTTTCTCTCCTCTGGTCCTCTTTAGACTTAACTCTAAGGTGGCACTATAATTAAGCACTTAGGACTCAATAAAGAGATTGAACTCACTCAAAATGATAGAAATCTCTTTAAAATAATGTAATCTTCTTCATAAAAACAAACTAAAAACCTATTTATGTTAAGTACATAAATGTACTTAGGTGCAACGACACTCAGCATGGTGTTATTATGGCATTATAATATGAACTAACACCTCAAAGTTGCTAAGTAGGCTTTGTTGTTGCATTAAACTGATCTAATAGGGCTATTGGCTAAATTGGCTTTTTTTATAATCTGACATTGCTATGTAATTCTTTAACAACTATGTAAAGGTTCTATAAAATTTGGCCATTACAGTTCTTGAATGTGGCATTATGAAGTATGGGGCTCCAACGCTCAAAATCTTGAGACTCTAACATTATGATGTTGATTTTTGGCACTATAATATTGTTAAGGGCTATAGAACTGAGCTTTGTTCCATTGGGATGCTAAACTAAATGACATTTTTGTAAAGGCTTAGTGATGTAATGTCATCATCTAGCACTAGGATGTTTTAGAAGCAATGGCGTTGGTTCAACACTTGTATTTTTTTCTCAATTTCTTGAGACATTCTTGTTACAAATCTAGACTTAAGTCCTATGATTTTGATGATAAAAAATAATATTAGATTTCTTACTATTCTACTTATATTAATTGTTATTATTGCATATTTATTTTTCCTATGCACTAACATTTAAGGTCCACCATACACTTACAAGTATGATCAACTGAAGCTTAGGTAGACTAGTGTTAAGTACATTGTGAAGAGTCTTTATTTTAAATTCTTAAATAAATTTTATTTCAAATCTAGATTTATGAATTATAATTTTGATGATAGCAAATATTTTTAACACTTCTATTTTTTCTAGTAATGCTTTGCCTACTAGCGTTTTAGGTCCACAAGGTTAATTGCAAATCAAGCCAGCTCAAGATTGAGTAAATTAGGATTGAGTTGGTTTATAAGTGTACTTTAAGTATTTTTACTATTTCTTAAGTCAAATATAACAAAGTAGGTCCTAATGCTAAGAAACCTTGCACACTTACTCAAGGGAAAAAATTCTATTTATTTTAAAGTTTTATATTTTTGATCATATTGTTTAGGATGATCTAACATCATCCGGGACAATCAATTAAAAACAAAAATCCTAATTAGGATATCTCGGTTAAGGCAGTCAAAATTAAGTAAATTGTCCTAGATGATATTAGCAACATCCTGGATGATATGCTCAAATAAAAAAGAATCAGCTGCCAACTCTTTTAGGTATGTTATTGTTTTTAGACATCATACAGGATATCATCCTAGATAATACATTATAATTATTCTTAAATTAGTATGATGATTAAGAAAAGTAATTAAAATTTTATTGATCAATAATATTATCCTGGACGATCATAGGATCATTCTGGACGATTAGGTAAACAAACCTTAGTTTCTTCTTAGACATCAAGAATGATATTCTGGATGATATATATTCATTTAAATTAATCATACTAGATGATCCAACAATCGTCCAAGTCGATCAATTATATTTTTATCATCCAACATAAAAAGTCTGGCTAAAAAGAGCAATGGTCTTGATGATTCTTAACATTTTTGAACTAATAATCATCCTGAATGATCAAAATAAATAAATCTTCTAATCGTTCAGCCTTCTCCAAATTATCATGGTTGATTGAACTAAATTTATACTGATTATATAGGATAATCCGTTGATCATCCTGGACGATCATTGTCGATTAAATATAATTTAGGGAAAATTTGAAGCCCTTCTATATAAGATCTCCTATTTACTAAAGATGTGATCTTTTGCTGTTATTCAAACCAGAGAGAGACAAGAGGAGCGGGACAGCTTGGGAGAGAGAGAGAGAGGATCTTATGAGGGGGAGTTTGTAAGGGTTTTACAAAGGTTACTCCAATTTAGGATCTAAGTCATCTTCTCCAGTCATTGTCCCTCATTCCTTGGAGGTTCTAGAGAGGTCTACTTCAGCAATTGATGGGGTTCTCTGCCTGCTTCAGGAAGAAGTAAAAAGAGATGGGTTCTCTGCCTGCTCAAGGAGAAAGAGAAAGGAGTTGGGTTCTCTGTCTCATTGAGGTCGGTGGGAAGGAGTTTTGTACATGCTTCTCCTTTTTACTATGGGAGCAAAAGGAGAGTCACTGAGTTTAGTACAATACCTAGAGGAGAGGCTCCGGGGAGTGGATGTAGGTTAACTTGACCGAACCACTATAAAATCTGGTGTGTTCTTTCTTATTGAATTTTTCACATTTAATTTTTGCACTTTATTTTTTGGTGAAATAATATTTTATTTATATCATGATTTCTATCAGAGAATTTTTAAAACAACAATTCAACCCCCCCACCCCCCTCATGGTTAGCCTCGGGCTAGTTCATAAGGGCTTAATATCCCTAACAGACTTTCAAGTGGTATCAGAGCAGGATTCATAAAATACAATTTTTCAAAACTTTTAAATTTCAATCCATGACTAACTTTGGTAATATAGTTACTATGAAAGAGTATTCCATTACCCGACCACCATTATTTGACAATATACCTTTTGATTTCTGGAAAACTTGCATGTTCACATTTTTATAATCGATTGACTATTTCATATGGATGCTTATTAAAGAAGGTTAATCACCTCCATCATGTGAAATTAATGGCATAAAATTTGAACTTCCATTTTTTGAATGGACTTTGATGATAGGGATTTAGCACAACCTAATGCAAAATATTTAAACTATTTTTTCTATACTTTAAAATCAGAAGATTACAAGTGTGCCTCAACTGGTGCTACTGGTAAAGAAATATGGAATAGATTATGTATCACTTATGAAGGTAAAAGTGAAGTTAAATAATCTAGGTTGAATATCTTACTATATGACTATTAAACTTTTTGCATGAAACCTAGTGAATCGATATCTGACATGTATATTAGGTTTACTCAAATTGTTACCACATTTAAGGCTCACCCAACTAAGGAGAAGGGTGAGGAGAAACCCAAGTTCAAGAAGGATAAGAAGTAGTTTCAAAAGGAATTCTGGCAGATTTTGCATCTAACTCCTTAGAGACTAAAGCTGAGGATGAGACAACAAACTTATGTTTGATGGAGGACAATCATCTTGGTCAGTCTGACCGAGAGGAGGTATGTGAGCTAACCTATGATCATTTACTTGATGTGTCTAAAAAAATTCATGCATCATATAATAAACTTAAGAAATTACATGCTAGCCTAAAATTAGAATTTTTAAATTTGTAAAAAGAGCATCAAGTTTTGCTTAAAGATCACTCTACACTTGATAACAATCATATTTTTTTACTTAATGAGTTAAATAAAAAGCATTCTGAGTTGGTCATTGAGCATGGTTCATTAAAAGCATCCCAAACTGTACTTGAAAATAATTTTAAAATATATATTATTGAATCTAAGAGTAAGGAGCATTATTTGAAAGTTGATAATGTTGTTTTAGAAAGTGCTAACTCATTTTTTAAAGCTGAATTGAAAGCACTTGAGGAAAATAAGATTTCCACCCACACTTGAAGAGTTTTTCAATCCTGATCCAAAGCCAAAAGTTTTGAAACCTATAAAGAGGCACTATAACCCGAATATATTAATAAACATTTTTCCTCGTGTTAGATATTTTTCATGTGGCATGCTGGGACACATCTCCCATACTTGCACTATTCACTATAGTTCACATTAGGTGTGGAGACCCAAATTGCATGATTCATAGCATAACACACATGTATTATATTCTTCTTTCCATAAGAAGGGACCAAAACTTGTTTAAGTTCCTAAATCTGACGTTTGATGATTTTGTAGGTGTGTTATCACCAAAAACCACATAAAAGCATGTGGCACCCGGACAGCGGATGCTCACGACACATGACTGGAGATGCTGATCAATTCATTTTGCTGTAGGTCAGGACTGGAGGTAAGGTCACTCTTAGAGATAACACTGTCAGGAAACTGGTGGGTGCAGGTATAATCAGAAACTTCAAGATTCTTTAGATAGAAAATGATTTGATTATAGATGGGTTGAAATAGAACTTACTCATAATCAGTCAGCTTTGCGATAAAGGCTTTATTATAAAATTAATGATAAATACATACATTATTAGCTTGAATAACCACATTATTTTATAGGGATAGAGTTTTGTATGCTTGATTTAAATAATATTGAATGTGTTGCATCTTTTTATTTTAAAACTGTTATTGATGAGTTTTGATTGTAGAATAGGAGGTTATGTTATGACATTATGAAAATCCATAGGAAAGAGACCCAAAAGGATCTAGTTAGAGGTGTCCCCAAGCTTAAGTTCACTAAGGATCACCTCTTGGATGCCTGTCAACTAGGGAAGAAAGTCCAATTTCTTTCCATTCCATTAAGGACATTAACACCTCTAGACCTTTAGAAGTGCTTCACATGGATTTATTTAGACCCATTATCACTACTAGCTTAGGTGGAAAAGTCTATGGATTTGTGATTATCGATGATTACTCGATGTTCACTTGGATTAAATTTCTATCACATAAGAGTGAGTCTTTTAATGAATTTAAATCCTTCTCCACTTGGATTTAGAAAAAGCTAGGTTATGAGATCTTGACCATCCGTAATGACCATAGTTGAGATTTTAAAAATAAGAGATTTGGAAACTTTTGTGAGGATAAAGGGGTTAGTCACAACTTCTTAGCTCCCAGTACCCCTCAATAGAACGAGATAGCTGAAAGGAAGAACAGGACCTTAGTTGAAGCTGTTAAAGCCATACTTATTGAGTATTCACTTCCAAAATACTTTTGGGTTGAAGTGGTAAACATAACTTATTATATATTGAATAGGGTGAATGTCAGAGCCAAACTAGATAAGACACCCTATAAGATCATTAAGAGTAGGACACCAAACCTTTCCCACCTCCATGTCTTTGGCTGTAAGGTTTTTATTCTTAATAATGGGATGTCACGCTTAGGTAAATGTGACCCAAAATCTGATGGAGTTTTCTTAAGATATTCAAGTGTGCAAAAATCCTTTAGGGTGTTTAACAAAAGGACTTTGGCGGTGGAGGAAACTACTTATGTAGTGTTTGATGAATCTAATCGTAAGAAGTCTAGAGTTAAGAAAGAAGATGAAGTTAGAGAGATTACCCAAGGAGTTTAAAATTTGGAGAGAAGGGTAGAGTCTTAAAACACTGAAGGAGTATGTGAGATTACCCGAGTAGAAAATGCAAATTTGGAGACAAGGGTAGAACCTAGACACACTTTACCTAGAGATTAGAGATATTCTTCGAGGCATCTAAAAGAACTGATCTTAAGAAACCCTTCTAAAGGTGTTAGAACTAGGCATGGACTTAGGAAAGAAGTGAACCACTCTACTATTATCTCAATAACTGAACCCACCATAATCAATCAAGCCCTTTCTAATAAATTCTGGATCTTAGCTACGCAAGAAGAACTTAACCAATTTGTGAGGAATGAAGTTTGGGAGTTGGTAGAAAGATCTAAGAATCAAAGTGTGGAAGGAACCAAATGGGTCTTTAAGAATAAAATAAAATGATTCTCGTGTGGTGATTAGGAATAAGAAAAGATTGGTGGCTATGAGGTACAACCAAATAGAAGGGATTGATTTTGAGGAGACCTTTACCCCTGTAGCTAGATTGGAAGCCATTATAGTGCTACTAGCTTTTGCATGTTAAAAGGGATTTAAGATTTTTCAAATGAATGTTAAGAGTGCCTTTTTAAATGGGATAATAAAAGAGGATGTGTTTGTAGAGCAACCCCTAAGTTTTGAGAGTTCCTAATTTCCAAATCATATTTACAAATTAAGAAAGGCCTTTTATAGATTAAAATAGACACCCAGAACTTGGTATGAGAGGCTTAGCATATTTTTACTAGAGAGGGAGTTTGTTAAGGGGAGCGTAGGCACCATCCTTTTTCTGAGGAAAGTAGGAGATGAGTTACTCATTGCTCAAATTTATGTCGATGATATACTTTTTGGATCTTCTGATAAAAAATTATGTGATGATTTTTCTAAAATAATGAGTAAGGAATTTGAGATGAGTATGATGGGAGAATTATCCTACTTTTTGGGTTTAGTATAAGATAATTAGATGATAAAACCTTTCTTAATCAATCAAACAGTATTAAGTATATTTTGAAGAAATATGAAAAGGATAAAGTCAAGCCAATAAATACTCCCATGCGCTCCAGTGTTCAGTTGGATAAGGACTAAAATAGAAAATATGTTGATTAAAAGAAGTATAGTGGAATAATTAGATCACTACTTTACTTAACTACTAGCCGACCTGATATAGTGTTTAGTGTTTATCTCTGTATGAGATTTCAAGTTGATCTTAAGGAATCCCAGCTAACTGCAACTAAGAGAATCCTTAGATATCTCTTAGGGATCCAAAACTTAGGAATCTAGTATCTTAGGAATAATACTTCTTTTGAGATTATTAGATATTTTGATTCTAATTTTGTAGGATGTTGGGTGGATAGAAAGAGCACTTCTAGTACTTGCCAATTCATAGGACAGTCCTTAGTCTCCTGATCTAATAGAAAACAAAACTTTATTGCACTTTCCACTACTGAAGATAAGTATATTTCCTTTGGAAGTTGTGTAGCCCAAGTTTTTAGTTGAAATAATAAATTCAAGATTTAGGATTACCAGTAGGCACAATTTTGATCCTATGCAACAACAGTAGTGCCATTTGCATCTCTAAGAATTTTATCCAACATTCAAGAACCAAACATATTGAAATAAGGCATCACTTGATTAGGGACCATGTTACCAAAGGAGACATTGAGTTACACCATGTAACAATTGAGAATCAATTGGCTGACATCTTTACTAAACCATTAGCCTTCAACACATTCAGCATCTTAAGGACCAGATTGCATATGATTGACATAAATGTATGAACGTGATGTTTACTGAATTTTGAATTTTATATTTTATGTTATGTTATTTATTATTATTTTATATTCTTTCTTTTTTGTCTGACTTTTCTTTTGTCTGACTTTTCTTTTGTCTGACTTTTCTTTTATTTTTTAGTTTTTAGTTATTGATTTTTATTTGCTGCTATTTTTTAGTATTTTCATTTCTGATGTTCTTATTTCTCTTTCAGTTTTTCTTTTTCATCACAGCTGAAATGACATTTTATTTCTTGCTTTTATTTTTGAAAATTTATAGTCAATGTTTGACATTCTTAAATCAGTTAAAGGGAGAAACACCATTGATTGTTTCCCTTTCTCTAACTCCTTTTAACGGTGTAATTTTCTTTTCCAAATAAAATTCTATCTCAAATTAATAATTGGACTTTACGAATGAGATCTTTTTTATCTTGTTATAGTAATCTATCTTATATAAATAATGCTCAAAGTCATTACATCACTTTCAAGCTTTTGTATTCTTGCTCGTTGCATTTATCATATGAATTTAATTCTGCTTTGTGGTTTACTCATCCTTATATATAAGAGAGTGAGTTTTTCTTCTTTAATATCTGGAAGATATTCTCACAACTAACAGTATTTAAATGTTTAGAAAAAAGATCTATCTTGCAAAAATGACAAAGTGCATAAAATGAGCCTAAAAATAAGAAAAACTGAAAAGATGCGCAATGATCGCCAAAAAAATTGAAAGATACACAAAGTGTATCAAAAACTAAAGATGTGTAAAGTGCACCAATCAATTAAAAAGAGGCACAAAATGAGCTCATAGGAAAGAAAGCAACATCTCTCTTTTAAACCTTTAAATCTTAGAAGAATTCATATATCACTTGATATTTTTAAATACTTAATTTTAAAATTCATGATTGTGACTAATTACTTTTGTATATTATTCTATATGATATTTTTCTAGAACCAAGTTTTAAACAGATCACTTTTTCTTATCCAATTATTTTTTCTAAGTTAGATTTTTATTTTCGAAAGATAGTTTGTCTTGTAAGAAGTTCGAGCTAGGGTTAACAGGATTGGTTGTTCTACCATTTTTTAGATTTCAAAGATATTAATTCATTTTCTTATAAATTTTTAATTAAATCATATGGACAATTCATTATATTCATGAATTGATAAAAAAATGTATATTTTATTATTTTTTATAATTTTTATAGTCTTTTTCCTGCTTTATTTTTACTGATATGGCTTTTCTATTTTCCTCGTTTTTATGATGTCAAAAGGGGGAGTAGTAGTAGTGTTTGTGTTATTTTGTTTTATTTTTTTTTTCTATGGTTATTTAGTGTTTGCCTTCATGTTATGTTTCATTTAACTTCTTAAGTTGAATTTTTTACCAAATATTTGACATCATCAAAAAGGGGAAGATTGTTACAAATCTGGATTCAAAATTAATAATTTTGATGATAACAAACATTTTCTGACACTTTTATTTTTTCTACTATTGCCCTGCCTATTAATGATTCAGGTCCATAAGGTCAATTACAAATCAAGCCAGCTCATCATAAAAAAATGCAAGATTGGGTAGTTTATAAGTGTACTTTAAGTGTTTTTACCTTTTATTGAGTCAAATGTAACAAAGTGGGTCTTGAAGCTAAGTATCCGTACACACACACACTCGGGGAAAATTTTTTTGTCTATTTTAGAGTTTTCTGTTTTTGATCATATTGTCTGGGATGATCCAACTTCATCTTAGATGATCAATTAAAAATAGAAATATTAATTAGGGCATCCTGGTTAAGGCAAACAAAATTAAGAAAATCATCCTAGATAATATTAGCATCGTCTTGGATGATATGCTCAAATAAGAAAGAATCAGCCACCAACTATTTTAGGCATGTTATTATTTTTAAACATTGTATAGGTCATTATCCTGGACAATGCATTATAATTATGCATAAATTAGTCTAATGATTTAGGAAAGTAATTAAGATTTAATTGATCAATCATATCATCCTGGATCATCGTAGGATCATCCTGGACGATCAGGTAAACATACCTTAGTTTCTTCCTAAATGACCGAACCACTATAAAATCTAGTGTGTATTTTCTTATTGCATTTTTCGCATTTAATTTCTACGCTTTATTTTTTCCTGAATGATTGTTTGGTTTAGATCGTGATTTTATCTGAGAATTTTTAAAACACCAATTCACCCCTCTTCTTGGGTAGCCTCGAGCTAGTTCATAAGGGCTTAACATCCCTAATGGACTTTCAATTTTATCTTTCTTGAGTCAAATTTTGAATTTTGTTGGATACAAAGCCTTGTAACCATGCACAAACACTCAAGGGAGAGAGTTAGTAACAATATTAGAATTTAGATTTTCTAAATTAATCATACTGTATGATCCATATTATAATATAAGATCTAGAGTTGAATTTAGGGCTTTTTATGAGGCCTTGTATTTATTCTCTCTCATTAAATTATTTCTATGTCTTTGGCTGCTGAGTGTTCTTGAGAGGGAACTTTGAGAAAATGTTTTATGAGAGCTTTGGGGAAATAAGGGAGAGCTTGTGTGTGTGAGAGATTAAGTGTGAGGGGATCACACAATTATTCCAAGCAGGTGTCTTTTGTTATCCTCCAAGTGTCTGACTAGGTTTCTTGGGTGGCTCTGGGAAGAAATTCTTCAGCTCAAGGATGTAGTTCTCTGCCATTACTAGGAGGGTGAGAAAGGAGTTCAAGGTTCACTGCCTTCTCTAGGAGGGAGAAAAATATTGATTGTCCATTGTCATTTCCTGAAGGGTAGCAAAGTTTCTGGCTCTCAACCGCACTAGGTTTGCTGGAAGGGATGTGTATAAGGGCTTCTCTACCTTGCTATGAAAAAGAGATACACTATACTGATAGTTCAATACTTAGAGTGGAGAACTCTAGGGAGTGGACATATATCATTGCATGACCGAACCACTATAAATCTTTAATGTGTTTATTCTTATTTATATTTTTTGCATTTTACTTTTCCCACCTTTATTTTTTTATAGCTACTTAGTGAAAATTGTACTCAACGCTTGGTTCTATTGATTAGAATTTCATCATTGTTATTTTCATGTTTTTATAAAGTCATCTTACTTTCTCACTAAGTGATAATTGCTACTTGTTTTCCAAATATTAAAAAAATCCAAAAAAAAAATTATCTTTGTTTTATTGAATTAAGTAATTAGTTTTTAAATTCATCAATTCATCCCATTCTTGGTGTGCCTAGGGATAAGTTCACTTAGGCTTAATATTCGTATCAAACTATAAATTGGTATTAGAGCGGTACTCCAAAATAGTACTTTAGAAAATCTAGAGGAAAATTATCCATGACACATTTCAAAAATAGGAACCCCACAAAAGGTTACTCTATCTCTTATGCACCTTTGTTTGAAAACATAGCATTTGATTTTTGGAAAAAATGTATGTCTATTTTATTGCAATCTATCAATTTTTTCATGTGGTTTTTAGTACAAGAGGTTTATTCTGCACCATCTCGTTCTATCATTGGAATTAAAATTGAGTTACCAGTTAATAATGGAGCAATTAGTGTTACGAACCTGATTCAAGCACTATGAATTTGATGATAACAACTATTATTGTGTCTATTACAACTTTCTCCTATTTTTGTGATATTTTGTTTTATTTTTGTGTGTAGTAACATTTCAAGAAATTAGTCTACCATTCACTTGCAATTTTGATCAGCTCAAGACTAGGTATACTAGGGTTACAGTCAATTTTTCATTTTATTTTATATTTTTTCTTTTGTTGAGTCATATCATGTAATTGGGTGGATATCATTTTTTAGTAACCTTGCACATACATAGGGGGAGAGAAACAAATATTTTTTGAGAGATTTTTTTTTAAGTACATCATACTGTATGACCTTACTTCATACCATACTCTTTTAATTCTTCCTGTATGATTTATTGTCCTTTGTTAAAACCCTAGCTGCCAGAGGTTAAGGAAGATACTAATTATATTGTGTGCACTAATTAAAATCTTTCTTAATTAATCCCTTAATATCATACAATCAAATTATGAACAATTATTATGATCAATCATACTGTATGATACAGTTCATATTGTATGATTACCTATATATGAAATTGGTCATCCTAGAGATTGTGCCAAATAAATCTATGATTTTTATATTGATTAAATTGTGCAATGTCTACAGTCTTAGACAATTGATAGTGTACAAAGTTGGCCATCCCAAGGATTGTCCCAAATGAACAGAAGGAATTTCTATAGTTCATACCATATGATGTTTTGATCATACTATGCAAAATGTTATAAAAGCTAAACAGTTCATCTGACAATCTTGCTGGATGAGTCTGAATTATGCTGATTGTATTGTATAATACATGTATTGTACTGTATAAACAGAAGATGGTTTTCTTGAAAATTAAGGTTTCTTGAAGCCCACTACTTAAGATTTTCTAATACTCTAATTAAAAAATCATTGGTTGTTAAGAATTCAAGAGAGAGCCCTAAGGGAGAAATGAAGGAGAGCTTTGTGAGAGAATAGAGGGAGATTTATGAGGGAGAAGTTGTGAGGGGATTTAAAAGGTTTCCCAGAGCAAGAATCTTTCCTAGTATCTATAAGCATCTACCTGGATTCTTTGTGGCTCTAGAGAAGAACTTCTTTAACAAAGATCGTGGTTCTTTGACCATCACCTGGAGGGTGAAAATCGAGTCATGGTTCTCTGCCCGTCACCAAGAGGGTGAAAATAGATTTATGATTCTTTAACCATCACCCAGATGGTGAAAATAGAGTTTTGGTTCCCTCACCATCACCAGGAGGGTTAAAATAGATTTGATGTTCTCTGCTTGTAAATGAGTCATGATTCTCAGCCTCACCGGGAAGGTGAATTAACATCTGTACAAGCTTCTCTGGCTTATTCTAGGGGCAAAAGGACAGTCACTATTATTTAGTGCAATATTTGGAGAGGGAGTCTCCAAGGAATGGACATAGGTCAGGTTGAATGAATCACTATAAATTCTGGTGTATTTATTCTGATTGTTTTCTCCACTTTATTTTTTACAATTATATGTGTGTTAAAAAATTTATTTTATTTCATTATTGTGAAATTTACTTTTTTCATATCCATTGTATTGATTATCATGTGTGGGTTTAAAAAGTTTTTAAATAAGTTCTTTTTCACTGAATAACTTTTAGATAGAGAAGGTAGAGAGAGAAGGTCTGAGGAGATTTGGCATTTCAACAGAATTTTTCAAATTTCATTCTCCGCGGGATTCACGGGGAACGAATGGAGGCGGATGTTCGCCGGCTTCTAGCTGCCGTAGGTAAACAGGATGATCATCGCCCATCTACAAGGGCGTCATTATCTTCTGCTAGAGCTTTCACGTCCTCTCCTCCTACATTTGGCGATGGAAATTCAAATTTGATTAACAGAGGTAAAGGTAGAGGTACAAGCTTGGTTATCAATGAAGGAGGTTATCTGGAGAAGAAGGAACCTAAGGTATATGGTAAAGGAAAGAATGTTATGCTAGCGAATGATTTCAAGAAGAGTAAATCTCCATCTGCTATGATGTTTGGTAACGGATATGAAGCTTCCCCGTCTAAATTACTTCCTATTGAGAAGATAATTTCAGAATGAAGCGGACAAGGCGATTTTTATGGGCAAGATTATTTAATCAGCCATGAAGACAATGAAACAGCAATTCAAAAAGATGGCATGGATAATGGGGTTGGCGTTGTGGCACCTGAGATTGGAAAAAGAGTTCTGTTCTGTGATTTACTAAAAGTAAGAGAAGTGGTCTCAGCAGATTCGGGAAGAAGTAACGAAGACATTCAAATTGTTGAACGAATTGTTGATGCTGGACAAACAAATGCTTGGAAGAGAAGAGAGAATATCCAAGTTAAAGATCTGCAACTTGGCAACTATTTGTCTGAAGATGGAATGACTGTGAAATTACATGAGAAGAATGAGGAGGAAAATGCCAAGAGACTTGCTAACTCATTGGTTATTAAAATTTTTGGAGGGGAAGCTCCAATTTCAATTATAAGCAATGAACTGAGGAGACAGTGGAATCAATATGGTAAATTTCATCTTACCATGCTTAGTAGGGGATGGGTTTTGTGTTCATTCTAGGAGAAACAGAGCATGGAGTTGGTCCTCTCTAATGGGCCTTGGTTTGTGAATGGAAAGATTGTTGGTATGGACAAGTGGACTCAAAACTTTGATCGTAACTCTCTTAAAGGATTGACATCACCATTTTGGATTAGGCTTCCTAGCCTTCCATTGCATTGCAGGGATAACTTAAATATTTGCAGAATAGCTTCTATGGTTGGAAAACCAATTCTCCTTGATGGAAATATGTTCCAATGGGGACGTAGAGAATTTGGAAGGTTGTGTGTCCGAATTAAGCTGGATAGAAAGCTACTCGTAGGAGTATGGGTGGAAGGATTCAATGGGAAATTCTATCAAAAGATAGAATATGAACGTATCCCAAATTTTTGTTTCAGTTGTGAATTCATTGGGCATACAAAAGAATATTGTGGAAAAGGAGTTGGCACTTCAGAATTCAATTATAAGGAGATTGTTAATAATGTTCCAGATAAAGAAAGGAAAGAAGCTACAATAGAAGATGGGAAGGATCAAACCAATTCAGATAGCTATGGGCCCTGGATGATAGTCAACCATGGAGGGAAGATTGTACATAGTCATTTCAAAGGAGCTACTCGTGTGCCTATTAAGAAGACTATATGGAGAAGAACATCAGATAATAAGAAAGAGGAAGTCAAGGGAAATCTTGTAGAATCTTCAGACTTGAATTCTGATAAAATTCTATTGGCTGAAAAACAGACTCCTTAAGAATCAACTTTAGAAACTGGCTTAGATGTTAACAATGTAGTGCAGCAGGATTTTGAAAGGAATGGTTCTAATATTCCTTTTAATGAAAATAAATTTAATGTATTGAATGATTTAATGGAAGAATGAGAGATCTTAAATGAGATTGATACCGATAAGATGTCCAATGGGAATCAGAATGATAAGAAGGAAGAACACAAACAAATTGCAGCTGATAGCTCAATCTCAAATGAGAAAGGTGATGATTCCAGTCGTATAAAGAAAATGAAATCAAAGCAGTTAAAAGACCTTGGTCCAACTAGCAATATCACAAGGAGTAGAAGATTGGAGTTGGATGTGAAAGGCAAGGTGGGAGCAGCTCCCACATATCTTCTTCAATGAATTCCTTGGTATTTTGGAATTGTAGAGGAGCTAAGAAGAGTAATGCTTCTCTATACATGAAAGAAATTATTAAGATGCATAATCTTATTTTTATGGGATTGCTAGAAAGTAAAATCTCTGATTTTGACATTAGAGATGTGAAAAATCTTATGGGAGATGGATGGGAATTTACTATGGTCCCCTCAAATGGTTTATCTGGAGAGATTATTGTTCTTTGGAATTCTTACATTGTTGATTTTTCCTTGGTTGGATCTTCATCCCAATGTCTTATTGGAGACTTGACCATAAACAGTAATTGCAAATGGAGAGTGGCTTCAGTCTATGGGAGCAAAGACTTAACCAAAAGAAGGGAGCTATGGGAGTTACTTGAGTTTTATTTTGTGGAGGAGCATCCTATGGTGGTAGGAGGAGACTTTAACTGTCTCACTTCTAAAGAAGCCAAGCGAGGAGGTAAAAAATTCCTTTTTTCTCAAGGAGCTAGAGAAATTGGAGCTTTCATTACTAATAATGACTTGCATGAGATTGGTTTTATTGGCCTAAGGTTTACATGGTGTAACAATAAACTTGGAGGTGCTCGGATTTTGGAGAGACTTGACAGGTGCTTTCTTAATTCTGTTGCTTTGAATTATTTCTCTCAATTAATTGTTAGACACCTAGCTAGAATTGCATCAGATCATAGCCCATTGGTGCTTAATTTATTTAATTCTAGTACATTTAATAAGAGGACTATTATTTTTTAGGATGTTTGGGCATCATATCCGGATTATTTTTCTGTGGTGAAGAGGGAATGGAGCAAGAAATTCAGTGGAAATTATCCTCAAATTTTGAATGCTAAATGTAAAAGAACTTTGAAATCCTTGTCTTTTGGAGCAAGGCAAAGCTGAAGAACCTTAATGATCTTAAAGGTAGTTTAATGGAGGAAATTCTTGAGCTAAAAACTGTTGAAGCTGAAGTTGGATGGCTTTCTGAAGAAGACTGTTGGAAGATGAAATCCAAAATTATTGAACTTAACACTACTATGGCTCGGTTATGTAGTTGGTGGAAATAAAGAGCTAAAGTAAAATGGATGAATGAGGGGGATTGTAATTCTAATTACTATCACCTATTTGCTAATGCTAGAAGGATTGGAAACAGAATTTTGAAAATAAAAATTGAAGATGGGTCGGTTGTTGATGAACAAAGCCATATTGAAGAAATCTTCATGCAGTTTTTTAATACTAAGTGGAAACAAAGAAGTTGTATGAAAGATTGGCCAAATCAAGTGAAGAGTTTGAAACAGGAGGAAATAATTCTTCGTCCAAAAAATTCACAATGGAGGAAATAGATTTTGTTATCAAAAATCTGGGCAAAAAAATAGCTCCAGGTAGTGATGGGGTCACCTACTCATTCATCAAATTTTACTGGAAGATTATTAAGGAAGACTTTGTGATGGCTTTAAATCATTTCTTCAACCAAGAAAGCATGGATTGTAATTGGAAAGACACGCTTGTGGTTCTAATTCCAAAGGTTTCTAATCTTTTGTTGCCATCCAATTATAGGCATATAAGCCTTTGCAACTCCGTTTATAAAGTTGCTGCAAAAGTAATCTTGAATAGGCTTATTCTGATTATTCCTTCGCTTATCTCGGATGAGCAGGCTGCATTTATCAGAGGAAGGTCCATCTCAGACCACATTCTTATTGCCCAAGAGATGTTTCATAAGTTCAAGTAATCCAAGGCAGCTAAAGGGATGGTGGCTTACAAAGTAGACATAGAGCAAGCATATGATTCCATGAGTTGGAAATCTCTAAAACAGGTTTTGAATTACTTTGAATTCCCAGATATGTTCTCAAATTTAATTTTGGAATGTGTTTTAAATCCCAGATTTTCTATTATTATAAATGGAAAGTTATCAGGATGGATTAGGGCTGAAAGTGGATTTCGTCAGGGATGTCCCTTGTCCCCCATGTTATTCATCCTATGCTCCGAACTTCTCACAAATGCATTCTCAAATTCTTCAGTTGGGATTGTCTTATGCTCCAATGGTCCTCGTAATTCCCACTTACTTTTTGCTTATGATGTTATGGTCTTATCAGAAGCATCAAGGAAAGCAATTTTTGAAGTAAAATCCATTCTTTCCGATTTTAGCATGTGGACTGGACAGAAAATTAACACAGAGAAATCAGCTATTCTCTTTGGAAGCAATGTTAGTAGAAGAAAGAAGAAACAGCTTTCCAGGATAATGGGATTTAAACAAGTTAAAGAATTTGTTTTCCTTGGCATTAAATTGGCTTTGACAAGGATGGTGGCCAGTGATTTTTATTTTATCATTGAAAAAGTTCTCATATTCCTTAACACTTGCGGATCAAAGTCATTATCATTAGCAGGGAAGATAGTTCTTATCAAGACAGTTATCCTAACTATTCCAAACTATTTCAGCTCCCTCTCTTTTTTGCCGGTACAAGTTCTTAAAGGGATAGATAAAATGTGTAGAAGTTTCCTTTGGAAAAAATATGGTGGAAATCTAGGACTGCATTATATCAGTTGGGAGAAGTTATGTAAGCCAATGAAAGAAGGAGGTTGTGGGTTATTTTCTTCAACAACAAGGGTAGCTCCTCTTAGAGCTATATTATCTTGGAGATTCTTGAACAATAAGGATTCCTTATTATATAGAACTTTGGCTCCCAAGTATGGTACTAGATTTGGAAATGCTGGAAATAAGAGAATTTCTTCCTCTTGGAAAATCCTTTGCAATGGAGGCAAGGTGCTAGATCCTTTTTTAAGGTGGAAAGTAGCTAATGGGAATTCAATCAATGTATTCAAGGATAAGTCGATACTTGATAGAAGAATCAATGAGTGGCCTACTTTTGTAGTACCTCAAGATGAGGGAGAGACTTTGCTGAATAGATTCATCGAAGAAGGAAGCTGGAATGAGGATAATTTGAAGCAGAATTTTGGTAAAGTCCTGGTAGATCTTATTCTTAAGATAAAAATCAATCCTAATCAGGATGAAGATGTCAGAGAACTTATTTTCCAAGGACCCGGGAGGTCTATTCCAGGAATGATCTCTGAATTTCAGCAACCTTTTTATTGGATAAAAAAGGCTAAAATCAATCCAAGAGTACAAACATTCATCTGGAGGATGTTCAAAGATGCATTTCCAACGTTCTAATTTCTTGCTCATAGGAGGTTGCTAGAGAATATCATTTGCCCAAGGTGTTCTATCAGAATTGAAGATTTGGAACATATTTTTTGTGGCTGCATTAAAATAAAGGAGGTGATCAATATACTAAACAAATGGGGCTTTGGTCTTCCTGTCTTCAATAGATTCCAAGATTACTACAGGTGGATTCATAATATCCCTAAGAACAATGGTATGATTCTAAATCTCTTCTTCAATGTTCTGTTCTTTTCATGGAAGGCTAGAAATAAATTGATTCATGATGGAATCAATGGAAGTGCTACTTCAATTGCTGTTCAAGTAATCTGCCAATCTTCGTACTCCAATATGAATTTTAATCAATTTCCGGAATTACGGGATGTTAATCAGTCTTGTAGACTATTGAATGTTCGGCATCCCCCTCCACCCGGTTGGTTAAAAATCAATGTAGATGCTTCTGTTTGTTCTTCTTATAGAGCAGGAGTTGGAGGTATTATCAGAGATTGCAAAGAAAGATTCTTATTGGCTTTTGGGAAGTCTTGTATCCATTGGGACATATACCAATTGGAATTTTTGGCTATCAAAACTTTGAAGAATATTATTGAGAGCGACAACTACAATGTCATAAAGGTGATTCAAAATACTAAAGATCACGGCTTCAAGAATTCAGATAAGTTAAACTTTTTCAATGATTTTAACTATGTTATTTTTAAATGTATTGATAGAGGAGGAAATAAGCTAGCTGACTTGTGTGCTAGTTATGGTCTTCTTAGTAGTTTTATTTGGGAAGATATTACTTTGGATAAGATTCCTCCTTCATTTGTTCAAATGGTGAAGGAGGAATCATCTTTGTAGTTCTTTTTGCTTTTTCATAACTTTTAATGCATTCTTGCTTCTTTAAAAAAAAAAAAAAGAATAACTTTTAAAATAACAAATCTATCCCCCTCTTGGTTAGCATCGGGCTAGTTCTTTAGGGTTTCACAACCCTCATAAACTTTCAATGAAGATAGAGGTCCAGCTCAATTAAATGCAAAATTTTTGAACTATTTTTTTTTGTTCTTAAGTAAGAAGATTATATGAAAATCTTTACATATACCATTGGTAAAGAAATCTAAGAAAAACTATGTATCACATATGAGGGAACCAATGAGGTTAAACAATCTAGCTTGAACATTCTATTGTATGATTATGAAATCTTTTGCATGAAACCTAGCAAAACCATTTCAGACATATACACTTGGTTTACAAATGTCATAATATCTTTGCATGCTTTAGAAAGAGAACTTTCCAACTCTAAGAAAGTAAACAAAATTCATAGATGTTTCCTAATAACTATATAGCTAAGGTTGTCGCCATTTATTATCAAAGGATCTTAACATATATTCTATAAATAACTTGTTAGGCTCACTCATTTCCTACGAGAAAGGTGTGATTCAAAGATTGTAGGATGCATGAGATAAGAAGAAGAACAAACTGGAAGCTCTAAAAGAAAATGAGTTAGAAAGTGATTGCACTACAGCCAAAGTAGAGAACAACATAGCACTGATGACATGATAATTTAAAAGCTTCTTAAGAAGAAAACAAAAGCATCATCAACATTGCAATAAACGTAAATCAAATATTAAATCTAAGGCTTCTTCTAATACTATTTGTTTTGAATGCAGAAGCTCGGAGCACTTGAAGATGGATTTTTCCAACCTAAAAGCTCACCCGATAAACGAGAAGTGTGAAGAAATGACAAAGTTCAAAAAAGTCAAGCAACAAACTCAAAATGCCTTTTGGGAAAACTTCACTTTAAAATCATCAGAAATAGAAATATAAGAGGTGGTAACCAATCTATGATTCGTGGAAGATAATAATCTTGATCATTCTAATCAAGAGGATGTATGTGAGCTTTCTTATAATCATTTATTTGAATTTTTAGAACAATTTCACAATGCATATAGGAAGCTTAAGAAAACATATGCTAGTTTAAACACTAACTTTACTTGTTTGATAAATGAACATTCTAGCTTAGATAGCAATCACATATTTTTACTTGATGAGTTTGATGCATTAAATAATAAGTTGTTGAACTAATTACTTCACATGTATCCTTGAAGAAAAAACATTTCAATTTATAAAATTCATTTTTAAGGAGTTAATAAATTATAAGTAATTTAGATAGTGGTGAGAATGCATTAAAAATGAAAATATCCATTCTAAAAAGTTCAAATAAATTCCTACAAGAAAAACTAAATACAATTCAAAACCAAAAGTCTTTACCTGCAATGGCATAGACTAAACCTTCATCACAACATACTTCATGTAACCCTAAGAAGAGGCACCATAATCCACAGGTGTTAGGTGTTACTCTTGTGGCATACTATGTCATATTGTCTGCACTTGCACTATCTATCGTAAGACACATTTAATGTGGAGGCCAAAACTACTTACATCATAGCATAGCATGCAAACATCTCATTTCTCAATACATAAGGTGGAACCCAAACTCACTTGGGTTCCTGAATATAATATTTAATGACTTTGTAGGAAAGCTCTCATAAAATATCTAGTAAGAGCATGTGATGCCTGGACAATGGATGCTCGAGGAACAAGACTTATGATTTGAAGTAGTTTATCACACTATAGGCTAGGTCAGGAGGCAAGATCACACTAGGGGACAATACCACTAGGAGAGTGGTTGGCTCAGGTATAATTAGCAATTCCAAATATTTTGTCATTGAAAATATTTTATTTGTTGATGGCCTAAATCATAACCTGTTGTGCATTATTCAAATGTGTGACAAGGATTTTGATATATATATTTTTTGTCTGCAAAATGCATGATTAGCTTAAATAAAAATTTTATTTTAGAAGGAAAAATGCTAAATAACATTTATATGCTTGACTTGAACTGCATTAAATATTCTGATTCCTTGTATTTGAAAACTATTGTTGATGATTCTTGGCTATAGTATATGAGACTATGTTATGCAAGCATAAAAACTCTTAGGAAAATTACCTAAAAAGATATAGTTTGAGGCATACATAAGTTAGGCATTACTAAGGGCCACCTATATGATGCATGCTAATTAGGAAAACAAGTTATGTTTTCATTTCATTCAATTAAAGACATCAACACCTCTAGGTAACTTGAAAATCTTCATATGGACCTATTTGGAACAATTAGTTCAGCCAGCCTAGGATAAAAGACTTATGGATTTGTAATAGTAGGTGACTTTTTTAAGTTTACTTGGGTTAGATTCCTAGCATAGAAAAGTGAATCATTTGAGGAATTTAGAACCTTCTCCACCTATATACAAAGAAAATTAGGGTCTAAAATTTAAACCATTCATAGTCATTATGGTGGAGAGTTTGATAATCATCTGTTTAAATCTTTCTATCAAGATATGGAAATAGAACATAAATTTTCTTCCCCTAGGACCCCTCAGCATAATAGAATAGCTAAGAGAAAAAATAAAACTTTGGTAGTGTTGACCTTGATTTTGCCTGGATGAGGGCATGGTGGACTGAGTTGACCAAGTCAACCTTTGACTTGGCCAACCCAAATCCTATTGGGTCAATTTTGACCCATTAGGCCCATTAAGAGCCCAAATCCATTTGAAATCAAATTTGATCCATATCATGGCTTGATCCTCACTCCCCATTGACTTAATTGACTGATTTGACCAAGTCAAATGTTGACTTGGTCAAATCAAGTCATTAATAGGTCATATCAACATATTTAGAGCCTAATTAAGGGTAATTAATTGAAATTAAAGCCTCCTATGCATTTGAATTCCAAACCACGGCCAAAACCGACCTATTTCCCTCCAAATCACCTTAGGAATTAATCTCAGCCGTTGGTATTAGGTCTAGGGGCTTTAAATATTAAAAATCTTGTCTAATTTAGGATCTTTTCACAATCTCTCTCTCTCTAGACGATCTCAAGACTTGAGATTTTCGGTGAGAGTTCCCACACCCTTCCACCACCCTTCCCGACTCAATCCCGACGATTCCCACCCGCCGGCGGTGAGATTCCGGCGGTCCGAAGCTAGATCCGGTCGAGGCTTTGATCCAGCCGATCCATAGCTCGTTTGATCGAGGATTCAAGAAGGAAAACATACGAGGAAAGTCTACAAGTGCAAACATATCAAGAAATCAAAGTTCTAACGGTGAAATCTCCCTAAAACCCTTGGAATAGACTAAACACTTAGAGTTAAATTATTTTCTTCAAGATGCGTTTCGGATCAAAATAACTTCCCCCCCACAATTTCTGTTCATGCCTAGCAATCACGTTTAAAATTTCATGAAATTTGGTTGTGAAACGAGGGAGAACGAGGCGTTTTTCGTTTTAGGGTTTCGGCC
>NW_021319911.1:2330946-2338192 GCF_001605985.2 Dendrobium catenatum
CTGTGGCTAGGCGACCAGTGCCTAGGCCACATCCGGTTCCAGTTCGTCCTGCTGCTCAGGTTGCCCCGGCCCCTCAGCGCCGGCAGCCTGCTGCAGCTGTTCCAGTTCACCCAGCGGTTAGGCGTCCAGTGCCTGCCGCTCCTGCTGCTCAGGTTGCCCCGGCCCCTCAGCGCCGACAGCCTGCCGCAGTAGTTCCACCTGTTCGTGCAGCGGTCAGGCGACCTGCGCCTGCCGCTCCTGTTGCACAGGCTGCCCTGGCCCCTCAGCGCCGGCAGCCTGCTGCCGTTGTTACTCCCATTGTTCCAGCGGAAGTACCTCGTGTTCGGGTTGCCCCTCCCACTTCCGCTAGGAAGAGGGGAGCCCAGATCGAGGCGCCTTCGCCCACTTCTGATCGGGTTTCTATTTTTGCCCGGCTTTCTCACCCTGAGACTGCCGGGCAGACCCCGGCACTTCCAGTCATTCCTGTTCCCCCTGCCACCCAGGTAGTGGGTTCAGATGTTCCTTCCACCTCCACCTTTGACCTCAGGAGAAGGGCCCGGAGGAATGGGAATAGGAGGTTACGGCTAGCTGCGTCAGAGGCAGAGAGGCAGCGGATGGCCGATGCCATCATTCATGATGAGATAGTTCAGAGGCAGAGGAGATTGGCTCCCAGGCAGAGGATGCCACGTCCAGTTGTTGATGCACCCACTCCAGAGGTAATGGTAGCCCCAGAGTTGGAGGCAGTTCAGGGAGGATGCTTCTCTCCACTGACGCATAGTGGAGATGAGGAGAATATTGTCTGTATAGCGGCAGCTCCTCCTGTCGTCACTACTCTACCCCGAGCTAGGGTACCCAGGGACGCTGGTGTCCAAGCCCTCACCCAGAGGATTCGGAACATCATGCGCTTAGCTCGTGGCAGAGGGCTCGTCAGTCGGGAGGGCTTACTTCATCAGATTTCTCGGGCTACCTTTCAGTTACGGAGGTAGACTGCAAGGAGACTTTACAGTTGGCAGAGGGGCCAGACACCGCAGCAGCCAGCACAGACAGTTCCACCAGTTAGGCCACCAGCAGTTGCTCCTATGGTAGGACGACGCCACATCATCGAGGACGGAGACAGCAGCAGGAGCCTGCCCGGCCTCAGGTCAGTTCAAAGGTGGTAGCCCCAGAGCAGCCGGACGCTAGTGCAGCACCCCGTCGTACCAGAGGAGTTTGGAGACGTAGACAGGTAGACACCCCTGTCGACCCTGTTCAGTTAGTTGAGTCAGCGCCACTGACAGAGATAGAGTAGCCAGATCAGACGGTTGATCAGATGGATTTGGCAGTTCCTTCCGGGTCTGAGGCAGTCCCGATGGCAGTTGATGATGGTTTAGTTTCTACCCCAGACAGATCGCCAGTACGGATCGAGACAGAGTTACCCCCCAGCACTCATAGGATCACCTCTCCTATGAGCCCGTATATAGAGGCGATGTGACGAGCCTTTTTAGAGGACGATGATACACTAGTGGATTCCGATGAGGAGGTGTCAGTACACCGGGTTTGTGTAGTCACCCGTAGAGGTCACTCGGATGAGAGAGAGCCCGAGGATCAGGATGAGCAGGGAGAGCCCGAGGTGGGTGGATCCCCCAGATCAGTTGATACCGAGGCTACGGTCCTGAACCTCCAGACACAAATGGTAGAGATGGCCAGAGCTATCGCAGCCATGACAGCACAGTTGACATCCTTGGGGGCAGTGCCCCAAGTGGCAGGTGTAGCCGCTGCCAGTACTTCTAGAGATCAGCCAGTTGTGCCCCCAGTTGTACTAGACCCCCTGCGAGTAGACAGGGTCCAGAGAGCAGTGCCTGCAGCACCTTCAGTTGTTCAAAGTCAGCTAGCCCAGTTGTCAGCAGGTCAGCTTCAGGATCTGATCGCCCAGAAGGTAGAGCAGGCCATTTCCTCCAGGAAGACTGGAGACTCAGTTAGTAGAGGGCGGCCTTACCCGGTAAAGTACGAGCAGGAGCCCTACCCTCTTGGTTTCATCCCTCCTAGGTTTAGGGTGTTCGACGGGTTTGGGAACCTGAGGCAGCATGTGGCTCAATACCGGGCCATATGTTGCAATATAGGAGGGAGTGATCCACTGATGTTGAGGTTGTTCGTCAGCAGCTTGGCGGGGGTGGCGTTTGCTTGGTACGCCGACCTCCCCAACGACTCAGTAAGGACTTTTGCAGAGCTGGAGCAGTTGTTCATCCAGAGGTTTGTCAGCACTAAGCACAGAGTTACAGTTGGGGAGTTAGTAGTCACCAGACAGAGGTCTAGAGAGTCACTCACAGACTACATAGTTAGATGGAGGAACCTCAGTTTGCAGTGCGAGCCGCAGCTACAGAAGCAGCATGAAGTTGAGATACTTTTGAAGAATATAGATGGTCCCATAGCTCCATACCTGAAGGGTTTCACCATACGAACCTTTCAGAAGCTATTGACCAAGGTCACTAGCCTACAGGACAGCATACCTGATGCAGTCCCTCCTAAGGCTGAGAGTCATCCTTCGCGCAGACCTCAGCGGCAGGAGTTTTCAGGAGCACCTCCGCCCAGGAGAGGGGAGGTGCACAGTACTCAGGGACCAGCAGATAAGGGCATGAGACCCTTAGGCAATTCAGCACCTCCACAACAGTCACGCTCAGCTAGGCAGTCATACTCAGCTAGTCAGCCAGCAGCACATCCCAGGACCTCCCGTAGGACTCCAGAGAGTCAGCAGTTCCTACAGGAGAAGCTTAGTAAGGAATATCCCTTTAAAAGGGAGAGTGTGAAGAAGACCTTTAAATTCCTTACTAAGAAGAACATACTTACCTTTCCCAGGAGCAATAGAGTGGAGGAGGAGGGTCAGACTGAGCACCCACTCTATTGTCCTTACCACAGATACGTTGGGCATGTGTTAGAGGATTGCTTTGTGTTCAAGGATAAGGTTGAGTGGTTGATGGCCACATGACAGATACACCTCCAGGACAGTGACCTAGTGCAACCCCAGAGCAAGGGCCCTCAGACAGTTCAGATGGTTTCCAGTCCCAGCCACAGTCCCATTCAGACTGACAGTCAGGGCAGTAGTAGCAGTTTACCCCAGAGTTCTGAGGGAGAGTGGCAGTTAACACTCTCCAAGAAGACCAGAAGGATGATTGACCGTGCAGTTCAGAGATCAGAGGCAGTTGAGAGGAGGCCACCCCAGGTCAACTAGACAGTTGCCACTGCAATTACTTCGCCAGCACTTGTACCTTCTTCTTCTTCTCTTTCTATTGTAGTGCCTACTGAGCACATTTCTTCTTCTTCTGCTTTTACATGTAATAAGAAAATGTATGAGAAAGAGAAATATGTTATAACCTCTGAGGGGAAGACAGGGTTCCTTCTAGCGCTTACGCTGAAGGACTTTGTTCTCCCTTCATTTGATGAAGAAATAATAGAAAAAGATGATTCTGGCTACTTCTTGTGTTCTTTTCCTACTGCTTTTATTTCTAGTTCTGCTTCTACTTCTACTAGCACTCACTCTTTTCATGCTTTACATGTCTCTTATAATAATTCTAGTGAAGAGTCTGAGCCTGAGTATGAAGATGAACCAGTCTTTGTGATACTAGAAGGTGGATGTTACATGGATTCAGAAGATGAATCCGAGAACCCACTCTCAGTACTTTCCTTAGAACCAACACCTACCACCACCAATGAACCAGATGAATCTCCTGTTGAGAATGACTCAATACAGGAAGTTTATCTGCGATCAGGAAAGGTCCTTCCACCTCGGTTGGCTAAAAATAAAAAAGATAAAAATATCATTACCCAACAGGATGACTCTATCCCTTCCTCCCAGGAGCAGCCTAAGGAGAAAGGGAAAGGCCCTCAGCTGGAGGTTGATTACAATGTGTTGGCTCATCTAAGAAAAATTCCCTCTCTTCTTAGTGTCTATGACGCTTTGATGTTGTCGCATGACTTGAGAGAGACACTGGTAAAAGCCTTGCTTGAACCAGATACCTACCAAGCATTCTTTACTTCCGACCCTGATGATGGGGCATGGCATTTGTACAACACTCCATACATCACTTTCTCTAGTCGTGACCTTCTGTTAGGGACCACTGAGCACAATCGTCCCTTGTATGTCACTGCTGAAGTCAATGGTTATGAGTTGAATAGGGTCCTCATAGATCAAGGGGCTTCAGTAAAAATACTAACCCATGAAACTTTGAAGAGCCTCTCCCTAGGTCATTTGAAGCTCACTTCCGATAAGATTATGTTGAAAGGATTCAATGACCAAGGCCAACGAGCTCTAGGGTCTATTACCCTACCTCTGAAATTTGGAAATTTTCTAACTAAGGCAAAGTTTCATGTGATTGAGGCTAACACTTCATACAAGGCTCTCTTAGGAAGGCCTTGGATCCATGAGTATGGAATGGTGCCCTCTACCCTGCACCAATGTATGAAGTTTTTGAGGAATGATGTTGAGTATACCATTCCTGGAGATACCCAGCCCTTCTCCGTGCATGAGATCTCTATATACGATGATGCCGAGTACTGTGTACCTCGGAAGACTCATAGAGCTCCACCTGCTTAGTCCCCAGTGATACCTGATACTGTTGTACAGGGTCCTACGCAGCCACCTGCACAGGGTCCTATATAATCGTCAGTACAAGGTCCATCACAGGTTGGTATCGAGCCAGGTGTTCCCACTACCCATTCTGATGGAGACCCCTCTCAGTTTTCAGTGAGGCACGATGTTCCTTCTAGTAGAAGTAGGGGAGGTAGAGGTAGAGGGAGAGGTAGAGTTGCGATCCGCGAACCGCGGAACCATGACACTCGCACACCTCCTCCCCCTAACCTTTACACTTCTTCTTTGACTGTAGAGTCCGACTCTTCTGATGATGAAATGATCAATATCCTTCAGCATCCAGTCACTTCACCACCTCCCTATTCCGCAGGCTATGATTCACTACCCACTCTTCGTAGCCATTTGATACCTGAAGGTGGATTGGTTATTGATATTAGCTCAGACGAGGAAGATGACTTCCGACGTCAGACTACTACCAGACAGCCTTCCCCCCATCAGATACGCGGGATAGGAGTTGTGGATTCCAGTCAAAGATGTTCTGACACTCCTGTAATTGATGACGATGATACAATTTGGGGTAGCCATAATCCCATACCTCACTTGTATGATATGTTTGGGCCAGCCCGACCTAGGGAATGTCCCTCTGTACCCCGTAGTATAGGTGCACCACTGGGTCCTGTGAGACAGGATCTAGGGGAGACCGCTATGGATATAGAGATTAGGAGTGCCCCCCGTTACTTTTCACCTACTGTAGAGATCTTTATTGAGCGGGGTCTCGTTCGTTCCACTTGGCCCGACGAAGAAGCTCTATAGCAAGCCCGAGTCTGGCGGACTGATTTCCCCCAAGGTCTAGGAGGCATAGGTTATATGGGGTTAAATCAGTCCAGTGATGCCAGCATTCGTGTCATTTCCTATGCTTATCTGATTGTTTCTCTTACCGATGAAGAAGACCCAGATAGTGAGGATGATAGAATACTTGATGCTCCACAAGAGTTTGAAGATGGCGCCACTTCAGCCATGGACGAACTACGTGAGGTAAACTTAGGCACTGAGTCAGATCCTAGGCCTATTTTTCATAGTGCCCTACTGTCTAATTCGGATGCTCAAGAATACGTCAAGTTACTATCAGAGTTTAGAGACTGTTTTGCCTGGAACTACACCGAGATGCCTGGTCTAAATCCAGAGGTAGCAGTCCACAAGCTAGCCATTAAGCCTGATGCAGTCCCTGTTAAACAAGCACCTCGTAGGATGAGGTTGGAAATTGAACAGCAGGTGATCGCTGAAACCAAGAAGCTTATAGAAGCTGGTTTTATTAGGGAAGAGAAGTACCCCACTTGGCTTGCCAATATTGTTCCAGTCCAGAAGAAGAGCGGACAGATACGAGTCTGTATCGACTTCCGTGATTTGAACAAGGCATATCCTAAAGATGATTTTCCTCTCCCCATCCCTGAGCTTATGGTGGATATAGCATCATCCCATAGCATCTTCTCATTCATGGATGGTTCATCTGGTTACAATCAGATAAAGATGGACCCTGAGGATGAGAAGTTTACTGCTTTTCGGACACCTATAGGTGTCTTTTGTTACAAGGTGATGCCCTTCGGTCTCAAGAATGCTGGGGCCACCTATCAACGTGCCATGACTGTCATATTCGATGAGATGATACATGAGCAAGTTGAATGCTATGTGGATGATTTGGTCGTCAAAAGCAAGGTCCGCGAAGATCACCTCAGAGATCTGCGAATCATTTTTGAACGCTTGCGCAAGTTTGACTTAAAGATGAATCCTTTAAAATACGTATTTGAAGTTAGTGCAGGAAAGTTCTTAGGGTTTATAGTTCGCTACTGTGGCATTGAGATAGATCCCTCTATGATCAAGGCCATAGTAGATTTAAAACCCCCTAAGAGTCTTACCCAGTTAAGGTCCTTTCAGGGTAAAATCACTTTCTTGCGGAGATTTATCTCCAACCTTTCGGGTAGGTGTCATCCTTTCTCTGCACTAGTTAAGAAGGATGCCCGATTCTACTGGGATGAGAGTTATCATGATCGAGGCCTTTGAGAGTATAAAGCACTACCTGATGAACCCCCCAGTTTTAGCTGCACCTATCCCGGGTAGGCCGTTGATTCTCTACACTACGGCCCTGGATGAGTCTTTAGGTGCACTGTTGGCTCAAGAGAATGAGGAAGGCAAGGAGAATGCCTTGTACTACCTCAGTAGGAGACTGATACCTGCAGAGCTTAAGTACCCAGCAATAGAAAAGCAATGTTTAGCCTTAATCTTCACGGTACAGAAGCTTAGGCATTATATGATATCACATAAGATCAATTTGATCTCTCGAGTTAACCCATTCCAGTACTTGATGACCAGTCCGACCCTTTCAGGTCGTCTAGCACAATGGTCTATGATATTACTGCAATTTGATATCACTTTTGTTCCCCAGCGGGCCGTCAAAGGACAGGCTTTAGTTGACTTTCTAGCCGATCACCCGATCCCTGCTGATTCCCCACTCAACGATGAACTACCCGATGAATTCATCATGAGTGTGGATGAACAGGAGTCCCCTGCTTGAGAGTTTTACTTTGACGGTGCGTCATCCGTTAAAGCCTTAAATCCAAATGAAACTCCTACAGTTAGGGTAGGATTAGGCCTGATTTTTGTCTCCTGAGGGTCATACTCTACGGTACTCCTATAGTTTATCAGAACCTC
>NW_021319911.1:2339107-2392524 GCF_001605985.2 Dendrobium catenatum
AGTTACAATCTATCTGAGGAAGATAACGCCCGATTGAGATTGGAAGAGCTTGATGGTTTAGAAGAGCTTCGCTTACAAGCTCATCAGAACCTTAAGCTATACCAGGCCCGAATGGTCCGGTCGCACGATCGCCTTGTTAGACCCCGTGCTTTCCAGGTAGGTGATTTAGTGCTTGTTCTGCGTAGGCCTATCATTTCTCATCGTCGACGAGGTGGTAAGTTTGAGCCTATTTGGGAAGGCCCCTTTGCTATAGAGAAAGTTTATGAAGGTGGTGCATATCTACTTATTGATGCAAATGGCGTTCACCCAATGCCTGTCATCAACGGGCAGTACTTAAAAAAGTACTATGCCTGAGCCTAGTACTTCACAGGGAAGCCTCCCTACCGCCTATAGATATCCCTCTATATATGTAGCTCCTAAAAGGATTCCTCTTACTTTTCAGCAGTCTGCGTGGCCACGACGATTTGTCCTCTACCACGCGACGTTGCTTAGGAGAGTATAAGGCCATCCTTAGAGGTGATACACTAATATGCCATAGGGATGTTTTTATACTTTTGTCTGTGCGCACCAATCACGTTGGTGCTATCGCATAGAATTTTCAGTTTGTTCTCCCCTTTGTTGGGCTTAGTCCCCCAGTTTCACCTGTCGCCCCAGGTGTGGTCTGGGATATCAAAACCCACAGTTCGAATCTAGTTTTTGCGAGGTGATATTGGGTCCACATCGCCCCATGACAATCAGGTATGGTGATGGAGATTCATTATCCCTAGTTGAGTTTCTTTTTCCTATCAAGTTCTGATCTGATAGATGTAGCACCTAGTTCATTCATATGAGTTGAATGTGATCAAGGATGTTAGAGCCATTGGTTTAGACTCTTTTTGAGATATGATACAGGGTCCACACCATCCCATGTTAGCCAAATATGATAGTGTTGATCCTCTATCCTGATGATAATTTTAGTTGCACATCTCTTTCTACATGATTGTGCTCCCCAGTTCATTCACATGAGATGAATGTGGTCTGGTTATCAAAACCATCCACTACCCCTAATTTTAAATTTTATGTGTGATAAAAGGGGAGAGCTCTTAGTAGAGAAAAACCGGTTGCCCTTGTTGCAAGAGGAACCCGGTAAAACTCTCCAAAAGCACAAATTCTCCAGTTCTGTTCATGTGGCGAATATGATCGAGCTCATTAAAAAAAAATGGAAGCTCGTAGGAGAACAAAAAACCCGGTTGCCCTTTTCACAGGAGGAACTCAGTAAAACTCTCTAAGAGCTCAAATTCACAAAAAAAAAATTATTCTCTTCCCTTGAGAGTACTTTGAATATCTCTTCAAGGTCGAGTTTCCACTTAGTTGGTCGATGAACTTATATGATTTTAAATGTATTTCTTCGTTAGTGATGTAGTACATTGTGTTTTGAGATGTAACCATCACTACTTTTTGGGCTTGGGTCTTTCTAAGAAGAGATCGCCCCCGGCTGATCTCTTTTGGCAGTCTACCTCCCATTCATGAATTACTCTGAGCTGTTAGAGTAGTCATATGAATGTGGCAGTGTTACCTCCACTTCGCACAGGGTCCTACCCGATTAGGGTAGGTGTTACCACTGTGGTCTTATGATAATCATAGATCTCACTCATGATCATCAGATTAGGTGTCAGGTGTGCTCCCTTGCCACCTCAGAGTTATTTTCTTAGCTGTGATATAGTATATCTGTTCTCATGTGTTAGCACCACAGTTCCAGGAGCTCTGATTTTCTATTGGAAGATCAACTCCCCAGTTTCTTTCACCGACCTATCACAACATTCATACCCTACTCTTAGCTGCTAGAGTAGCCCTATGAATGTTCTCTTGTTGTTTTGGGTTCTCACAGGGTCCTACCCAGTCAGGGTGGGTATTACTAGTGTGACCCTTCCAGTAATCATTGATGCCATTCATGATTACTATCCTTGGTAGTGAAGAAACCCCCCTTCACTACCTAGAGTTATTTTCTTAGTGTGATGTAGTACACCCTCTCTCAGGTGTTAGCATCGCATCTTCAGGAGCTCAGATTTTCTAGTAGAAGATCAGCTCCCTGGTTCTTTACTCACTCACTTTCAGCATTCGTACACTACTCTTAGCTGCTAGAGTAGCTCTATGGATGTTGTTTTGTTGCTTTTTGCTTCTCACAGGGTCCTACCCGATCAGGGTAGGTGTTACCACTGTGGCCCTTCTAATGTTTTACCAATCCTATTTATGATTATTATCCTCAGGTAGTGAGTGCGTCCCCTTACTACCTAGAGCTATTTTTCTTGTGGTGATGTAGTATACCTTGCCTCGGATATCAACATCACTACTTTGAGAACTTTGAGCTTCTAGTAGAAGATCAGTTCTCCTACTCTTTTTTGTGACCTATCTCACCATTCATACACTAGGCTCAGTCGCTGGATTGGTCTTATGAATGAGTTGAGGCCACTTTCACTTCCCACAGGGTCCCACTAGTTTGTGTGGGTGTTACCACTGTGAGGCTTCACTTACTCAGAGTTGTTGCCATCAGTAGAGAGGGTACTCCCTCACTACTTTGGCTCTTTTTCTCCTACCTGGTGATATAAAGCATCATGCCTTAGATGTTGCCATCACCTTTTCCTTGAGCTTTGATTCTCTAGTAGAGAGTCAGCAATTTCAGATACTTTTGCCACTTGTTTTCCCATTGAGACCCCACTCCTAGCTGCCAGAGAAGTTCTTTGGATGTTTTGATACCACTTCGACTTCTTACAGGGTCCCCATCACTTAGTGTGGGTTTACCACTGTAGCTCCTTTGAGGAGTGTTTTTTTACTAGGCTTAGTCCTACCTTCTGTAGTAGAGGTGCACCCTCGGTACTCCAGTTCCTCTGGCTTCGTTGGAATGAGATTGCCCATTTGTATACTCTACTGAGAGGGTACCTCCTCCAGCTTTGTTTGGGAGGCATCATCCTGATGCCCCTCCTTTCCTTTTTAAGTAGGGTTAGGGTTACCTAAGAGATCCTGACTGCATCTGGATACTCATGGCCACGACGATTTGTCCTCTACCATGTGGTTACCAGAGCGCTAGAAGGGGTTCCCTAGGTGGCTCTGCCCTTAAAATTATCCCATTTACTTACCTCTTTTTCCCTCACATCCCTACACAGATGCGTGTTAGGCTGATGTCGAGGTGACTTTTGACATTCTATTCTGCTGTTTGAAATGAACAGACAGATAGTTGAGTTTACCTGGTAGAGAGGACCTAACAGACCTGGTGGTTGGTTTTACTTTACCGTTGAGTGAGCCCGACAGAGTCCCTGGGAGGCGCAATTCCTCAACATCCCTTTACTCGGATGTCCTGTAAAAGACTACGCAGGCTTCCATTTCGTGGTTCATGAGCTTCTTGCTGAGGTCAGGCAGAAGTAGTGGCCACCCCAATCCACTGTTCTGAGAGGAGCAGGAGGGGCGGGATCCTTTCACCCTCTACCCGCTGTCCAGATGCGGTCAGCCTGGTAGTTGGTTTTACTTTACCGTTGAGTGAGCCCGACAGAGTCCCTGGGAGGCGCAATTCCTCAACACCCCTTTACTCGGATGTCCTGTAAAAGACTACGCAGGCTTCCACTTCGTGGTTCATGAGCTTCTCGCTGAGGTTAGACAGAAGTAGTGGCCACCCCAATCAACTGTTCTGAAAGGAGCAGGAGGGGCGGGATCCTTTTCACCCTCTACCCGCTGTCCAGATGAGGTTAGCCTGGTAGTTATTTTTTACCTACCGTTGAGTGAGCCCGACAGAGTCCCTGGGAGGCGCAATTCCTCAACACCGCTTTACTCGGATGTCCTGTAAAAGACTACGCAGGCTTCCACTTCGTGTCTTCTTTACTTTTGCTGAGGTCACGCAGAGGTATCGAGTCACCCCAATCCACTGTTCCGAAAGGATCAAGAGGGGCGGGATCCTTTTCACTTTCCACCCCGCTGTCCAGATGCGGTCAGGCGGGTAGCTGGTTTTAATTAGTAGAGAGAGCCTGACAGAGCACCTGGCAAGAACTCCTCGCCTTTTTCTGAGTGTCCTATTCTGATCAAACAAACACCAGACTTCGTGACTCCCTTTATTTGCCGCCTTGAGTTGGTCGGGCAAATACTGAGTCACCCCAATCCACTGTTCTGAGACGAACAGGAGGGGCGGGATCTTTTTCACCTTCGATCCTACTGTTTGAAATGAACAGACAGGAAGCTGGTTTGACTTACTTGGTAGAGAGGGCCTGACAGAGCACCTGGCAGGAACTCCTCGCCACTCTTTTCCCTGGGTGTCTTGTTCCGATTAGGCAGACACCAGGTTTCGTAACTCCTCTCTTTGCTGACCTAATTTTGTCAGGCAGATACTGAGTCACCCCAATCCACTGTCCTGAAATAGGCAGGAGGATGTGGGACCCTTTCACCTTCTATTCTATTGATTCGATATAGTCAGACAGATAGTTGGTAGACTTTTTCTACCTTACTTGTGGTTCTTCTCTTGGCTCTATCCCTGCTACGGGGTAAGGCTAGAGGAGAATCCCTTTACCTTTTTCACCATTGAGGTGATCTTTACTTTTGATTATTTTTTCTGCTCTGCCCTCGCTATAGGGCAAGGCTATAGGAGAATCTCCTTACCTCATTTTCACCTTTTTTTAGGTGATCTTTACCGTTGGTTCCATCCTTGGCTCTACCCTTGTCAAAGGGTAAGGCCAGGAGAAGACCACACTACTGGTTCACCATTTTGGTGATTCCTGACTTGTGCACTGCTGCTCTTCCCTCTCTCCTAGGCTCTTCCCTCGTTATAGGGTAAGGCCAGGACGATACCTCTTTACTTTTCTTTCATCTTTTTGATACTCAAGTTTTCTTCTCAACTTTTTGTGGCTTAGTCGGTCAACGCCAACACGAGCGGTTCACTAGTTGTTCGCACTCCTGTTGGGGGTCCGTTTGTTGACCTTGATTTTGCCCGGATGTGGGCATGGTGGACTGAGTTGACCAAGTCAACCTTTGACTTGGCCAACCCAAGTCCTAATGGGTCAATTTTGACCCATTAGGCCCATTAAGAGCCCAAATCCATTTGAAATCAAATTTGATCCATATCATGGCTTGATCCTCACTCCCCATTGACCTAATTGACTGATTTGACCAAGTCAAATGTTGACTTGGTCAAATCAAGTCATTAATAGGTCATATCAACATATTTAGAGCCTAATTAAGAGTAATTAATTGAAATTAAAGCCTCCTATGCATTTGAATTCAAAACCACGGCCAAAACCGACCTATTTTCCTCCAAATCACCTTAGGAATTAATCCCAGCCGTTGGTATTAGGTCTAGGGGCTTTAAATATTAAAAATCTTGTCTAATTTTGGATCTTTTCACAATCTCTCTCTCTCTAGATGATCTCAGGACTTGAGATTTTCGGTGAGAGTTCCCACACCCTTCCACCACCCTTCCCGACTCAATCCCGATGATTCCCACCCGCCGGCGGTGAGATTCCGGCGATCCGAAGCTAGATCCGGTTGAGGCTTTGATCCAGCCGATCCATAGCTCGTTTGATCAAGGATTCAAGAACGAAAACATACGAGGACAGTCTACAAGTGCAACCATATCAAGAAATCGAAGATCTAACGGTGAAATCTCCCTAAAACCCTTGGAATAGACTAAACACTTAGAGTTAAATTATTTTCTTCGAGATGCGTTTCGGATCAAAATAACTTCCCCCCCACAATTTCTGTTCATGCCTAGCAATCACGTTTAAAATTTCATGAAATTTGGTTGTGAAACGAGGGAGAACGAGGCGTTTTTCGTTTTAGGGTTTCGGCCCGAGGAGATCAAGCCCTCCGAGCGGCCTGGACCGTTGATTCCGCCGATCAACGGTCCAGATGAGTCGTTTCAGCGGTCGGGGTTGACCACGTGCTTCCAGCCGCGGTTAAGCGCGCCACGTGGCGCGATCGGGTCTAACAGTCGGCGCGAGCCGCCGACGTGTTTAAATGATGCCCCGTCACTTGACCGCTGCCGCAATCATCAGACAATGATTGGCGGCGGCGCCAATCATTGGCTGCGGACCGCGGATCGAATCCGGGTCCGCCACGTGGCGCACCGACAGCCGCCGTTGAATTTTTTTTGAATAAATGTTTAAAAATCATTTTTTAACTGTTTTAACTTTGAAAATTTGCAGAAAATTCATTTTTCGTCCGATTTTTGCGTGTAATACCTCGTTTTGCTCGTATTTTCATTCTCTACATTAGGAAAATAATTTATATATTTTTAACTATTATTAAAACAGTGAAATAGCCTTATTTTTATTTTATTTAAATTATTATTATATTGTTATTTAATAGTTATTTATATTAATTACTATTAGTTTAAGTTATTATTTTGCTGTTTAAGTTTTATTTTATAATCATTACTATTATTAATTATTTTTGAGATTATTTTTAATTATATTTTACTATTTTCTATAATTGTTTATTTGTAATAATTAATTTATTGTGTTTAAAACTTCAAAAATTTATATCTTCTCCATTTCAATTCGGATTTTTGCGCACAACACCTTGATTTGGGTGTATTTTTAATTCTGTATAGTTTAAGATCATTTCTGGATAAAAAGTACATTCACATTTAATGTTATTTTATAAACAGTAAAAATATATACTTTTATCACTATTTAGTTCATTATTTTAATATAAATTTTATTATATTACAATAAATTTTATTATATTACTATTTAGTGATAGTTATCTACCATAATTAATACTGTTTTAAATTAGCCGTTTACTGATCACTTTATTATAATTATTTTAAGTATTTGTTATTTTAGGCTATTTTAATATTACTTTATTGCTTCAAACTTTCAAAAAGTCATAACTTTCTTGTTCTTGATCCGCTGTCGATGCACAGCACCTTGTTTTGTATGTACTCTGAATTCTGCATATTCTGGATATAGTTTTATTTGAAAATTTTGGGTCTGTGTGCAATTATTTTCAAAACAGTAAAATAGCAATATTTAAAAAAGACAGCATGGTTTTAAATCGATTAGGTGGTTAGCTGGCTCCCCCAATCCAGGCCGGGGTAAGTCCAGGTTTTGCATAGCATTAGCTAGGACACTGGTCTTAGTGTGTGTCGAACACTAAGTCCAAACTAGATTTAGGGTTCGAGGCTACTACACTCGGTCTCGTAGGATGCCTAAAATGGTAGGTAGGTTCCTTCTTTTCAGGGACACTAAATCTTACTTATCTATGTCACAGGATGATACCACCTCCATCATTCTCTCATGCATGTGATCGAATGCCTGGCCTTGATTTTTCTCCAGTTTCTATTTAGTACCCTAGAGCCTCTGAATGCTAGTTTGAGCCACGCATGTTGATTCAGCCTCTTCGGACCTTTCTTCCCTTTGAGTAGGATTTCCTAGTCTACCCCTTCGTGCCGATCCCACTTTAGGAGAGGGTAATGTATGATCCTTAATCGAGAGTTTTCTCAGGCTCCAGCCTGAGATGTAATTAACCACGGGGGCTTGCGCCTGTGGGAAACTTGGCCCCACAATCTACTAAACCCCATTCGAAATTTTTTTGGATGGGGGAAACTCATGACTAGGTCGTGTATATTACTATCCATCGAGGTGTGTTGACGTCAGCCTTTATCCTCAATGGTTAGTCGTATGCACGATCCAATCTGCCCTTCCAATCGACCCATTCGCGCGGTGCTCTTTTTGGAGGTCCACAGGTTTCTGGCGACCACGGTGGTAGAAGTTGTTAGGGCCAAGTTAGCTAATTATTCTCTCCCTATATACTTTTGGACAGAAGAAGTAAATATTGGTTATTATATTTTGAATAGGATAAATGTTAGATCCAAGTTAAGTAAGACACCCTATGAACTTCTTAAGGGTAGGACACTCAATCTTTCTCACTTACATGTCTTTGGGTGTATATATTTTATCTTGAACAATGATAAATCACTCTTAGGCAATTTTGATCCTAAATTTAATGAAGGAGTCTTCTTAGGTTATTCATTTGTAGTTAAAGCCAATATAATCTTTAATAAGAAGACCTTAGTAGTAAAAAAGTTTACCCATATTGTGTTTGATGAATCAGATAGGACCTATAAATCTAAACTAGAAGAAGAAATAGAGGTAATTTAAGGGGTATAAGCCATTTACCCATAGTAGAACGTCAAGTACCCTTGCCTAGAGAATAGAGATACTCATTTAGTCATCCTAAAGAACTGATCATAGGAGATCCATCTGAAGGTTCTAGAACTAGGCATAGACTTCAGAAGGAGGTTAGTCATTATACATTTATCTCCATAATATAACACAGCAACATTGATCAAGGCCTAGATGATGAATTTTGGATCCTAACAATGCAAGAATAATTGAATAAATTTACTAGGAAAGATGTTTGTGAATTGGTAAGTATACCTAAATACTAGAGTGTGGTAGTAACTAAATGAGTTTTTAAGAACAAAATGAATGACTTTATCATAGTAGTAAGAAGTAAGGCTAAATTAGTAGCTATGTGGTACTATCAGATTGAAGGTATTGATTTTAAAGAGACTTTGTCCCCAATAGTTAGACTATAAGCCATTAGAGTGCTCTTAGCCTATACTTGCTTTAAAGGATTTAAGTTATATCAAATGAATATTAAAAGTGTTTTCTTAAATGGTGGTAATTAAAGAGGATGTATATGTTAAGCAACCCTTAGATTTTGATAACTCTGAATTCCCTAATCATGTATTAAAATAAAAGAAGATGTTGTATGGTTGAAGCAAACAGCTAGAGCTTGTTATGAAAGCTTAAGCACATTCCTTCTAAATATAATCTTTACTAAGGATAATATAGATACCACCCTATACATAACGAAAGAAGGAGAAGACCTACTCATTGTTTAAAAATATGTTGATGATATATTATTAGTATCTATAAGTAAGAATCTTTGTGATAAATTCTCAAAAACTATGAGTGAGGAGATTAAGATGAGCATGATGGGAGACCTAAACTATTTTCTTTGATTTAGTGTGAAGAAAAATGATGATGAAACTTTCTTTAGCTAATCAAAATACATCAAGGACATCCTTAAGAAATATAAAATAGATAATTCTATCATAATAAAAAATCCCATGAGCTCTACTATTAAATAAGATAAGGACCCAAATAGAAAATTAATTAATTAAAGAAGTGTAGAGGGATAATTTTATCACTCCTTTACTTAAGTACTAGTAGGCGTAATATCATGTTTAGTGTTTATCTTTGTACTAGATTTTAGGCTTATCCCAAAGAATCTCATATGGCCAATGTTAAAAGAATTCTTAGAAATTATCTAGGAACCTAAAACTTAGGAATCTGGTATCCTAGACATAGCACTTCCTTTGAGATCATAGAATATTCTTATTTAGACTTTGTAGGTTGTAGGTTTGATAAAAACACACCAGGAACATAACAATTCATAGGGCAGTCTTTAGTCTCTTGGTCCAGTAGAAAATTAAAACTCTGTAGCTCTATCTACCATTGAAGAAGAATAAATAGTTGTAGGGAGTTGTGTTGCACATGTATTATGGATTAAAAAATAGATCCTATATCTTGGACTACATGTATGCACCTTTTAAATCATGTGTGATAACACTAGCTCCATTTGTATATCCAAAAATCCAATATAACATTTAAGGACCAAACATATAGATATTAGGCATAAATTCATTAGAGACCATGTAACAAAATGGGATATAAAGCAACATTATGTAGCTACTAAAAATCAATTGGCTTGTATTTTATAAAGCCCCTAGCTTTTAAAACCCTTAGCACTAAAAGGACTAAACTACATGTTATAAATATTCATACTTGAATCAGGAAGATTTGAAAACTGGTAAAATAAAATTTTTTGTATCTTTCTTTTAAATTTGGTTTATAATTATTCATAATGTTTCTTTTATTTTTGTAAAGGAAAATAAGAAAAATTGGAAAATTATATTATTTTTTTTATTTTTTTTTAAATTTGTTTTATGATTTTTTGTTCTTTTCTTTTGTATTTGTGATTTATTTTATGTTCTTTTCATGGAGATTTCCAAATCATCACACACCACCTTTTAAATTTTGCTCACATTATGCTGTGCTATTTCACATCATACTATATGATCTTCACAAAAATACTAAATCACTAATCATTACACATCCAATGATTAATATTCATTAATCATTGGTGATTATACTGCACGTACACCTACTTCATACTATATAATACATGTGGCGATGGATATTGGAATAATTGAATTTGGCCAAAATAATATTTAATATCGTATCATACTGTATGAACACCTGTTCTTATATAATGATCTGGCCAGTCAATGATTGTCCAGGTTGATGCCTCAGGATGAAAGTCTTCTCTCTAATTGTCTAGTATGATTCTAATTGTACTGTATGATATGACCACCTTTTTGACTGATTGAACTGGATGAAATTGAATGCATTCGTTCGTACTATACAATGTCACCATCATATTGTATGATATATCCATTCTATATTATATGATGTCAAGTTGTACATATGACCCATAGTGTACGAAATCAGATTTGTACCAGATTGTATCATATTAACTTGTTCATTTTTGAACTATTCATATTGCACAATTCAAATTTATACAGATTACCCATAGTGTATGAAACTAAGTTCATCCAAATTTATATGCAAATGAAGCCATGATTTTTGAACTGTTCGAACCAGATGATCTACGATTGTATGGTACGAACCTTAGACAGTTCTTTTGAAATTTTTTGTTTTTTGACAATTTTTATGTGTTTTCTATAAATAAGGTCCTAAAATTGTCTTCTCAATCCTTTGCTTTGAATTTTCTCTTGCGAGTGACTATTGGGAGTGTGTTTGAGAGGATTTTAAGATTGGAGAGTGAGAGATCTAGAAAGAGGAAATTGTGAGGGATTCACAAGGTTTCCCAAAGTGAGGATCTCTTTGTTCTTCTTCTAATTTCTTCTCAACTTCTTTGGAATCTCATGAGAAAAGGTCTTCAAGACTAGATCAAGTTTATCTACCTTAACCACGAGGGTGAAAAAGATGTTGATGGTTCTCTACCTTCACCAGGAGGGTGAAAAAGGATGCTTGGTTCTCTGCCTTCACCAGTTGGCTGAAGATGTGTAGGTACTCTGCCTTCATAGGTGGGTGAAAATGAACAACAAGGTACATTTCCACCACTTAGAGAGTATAAAAAGTAAAAGTTCTCTACTACACTGGGTTGGTGGAAGAGAGTTTATAAGGGCTTCTCTGCCTTACAGTGGGGGAAAAAGGAGAGTCACTTTTGATTAGGGCAATACCTTAAGAAGGAGTCTCCAGAAAGTGGACGTAATTCTTGTTAGATCGAACCACTATAAAATTTTGTGTTCTTCTATTACTTTTTATTTTTCCAATATTCTATTTCGCTAATATTTATAGTTGTGGTTAGAAGATTACCTGTGAAAATAATTTCTATAAATAAATGCATAGTTCAAGATTAGTTTTTTTTTTTTTTTACTTCGAAAAAGATTTTAAAAAAGGAGAAAAAAGTTTTCCAAAATCCAAGAATTTTTTTATAAACAATTCACCTCCCCCCCGGTTAGCCTTGAGACAGTTCTATAAGGTCAAACAACCAACACGAACTTTCAAATCTTATATACCATATTTCCCATATCAATATTGTAGTGCAAGATGCTAGAATCAACCAGCATATCCTTCATAACTCTATAATTCTAAAAGTTGGGGATCAACTTAACATCACATTTCTTCTATCCATGACTATCTTCCTCATAATGGCTAAGATAGATTTCAATGTAGCTGATCTATTCATTCGATATCTTGCGCATCTAACCTATATTAGAGATCCTAGACAAAATAGAAAGCCAAATCTTATCTTAGGTCACATAATTGCTTTCATTCTTGAATCCAAATATAACTTCCAAATCCCTGCACCTCCATAATACTTTCAGATTTTCTATTCCTAAAGCTCTTTCCATGTCCTTCACAGTACTCACCACTGTAATGTTTGTTATATGGATGACGAGCCAGTGGAAGCATACAGTGGTCCAACACCAGCACCTATCCACGAGTAGTCTTAGTACAATATGTTGGTTCAGAAGTTTGCCTAGTAGGAAGCTTGATTTGATAACTATATAGCATAGCAGCAACAATAGCATGATAATAATATGGCTCACTTTGATAAACACATAGCACAATAGAACCAACAACATGACAATGACATGGCTTGGTTTAATTTGGGGAGGAATTTGCTATCTAACCCCCACCACCATCTCCACCTAATTTGGACACTTCATACTTTTAGTTTGCTTTGTATTTTCTTCCTTATATTTGTATTGTGTTTACTTATGTGTTTTGTGATGTATGTGTTTCACTTTAGTGTCTTTGTTTAGAAGTTTTCTTCTTTTTTGATGTCATAAGGGGGAGTAGTTTATTATTGGTAGGTTGTACTTTGTGATTGGAATGATTAAACTTCTATTTTCCTACTGTTTGTGTGCTCTTTACTTATGCCATATTTTCCTTATAAAAAATACCCTATTTTTTGAAATATTCACCTAATAAAGGGGAGTTAGGAAATAGAAAAAATATATCTGAGATATTTACCAATAATATTTTTCATCATACAAAATGCAGAGATTGTTATAAATATGGACTTAAGTTATGTGATTTTGTAGATAACAAAAATTATTGAATTTCTTATTGTTTTATCTCCTATTAATTATTATTATTATTTCATATCTATTTTTCTTATGCACTAATATTTCAGGTCTACCTTACACTTGCAAGTTTGATCAACTCAAGTTTGGGCAGACTAGGGTTAACTATGTTGTGAAGAGTTTGTATTTTAAATTCTTATATATTTTTAATTTTCTTGAGTCAAATCATGTATTTGATGGATACTAAGTTTGGTAACCATGGACACACACACTAAAGGGAGTGAGTTAGTGACAATATTAGAATTTGGATTTTCTAAGCTAATTATATTATATGATTTATATCATACTGTACTATCAGCTAATTAGAAAATGATTAAATTGGATAATTATGATAATTAATTCAAGATAAATTAATTATACTATATGATGTATATCATACAATCAGTTAAAATTAAGATCCTAATCGCTAATCATAATTTAGGCTTTATTTTGACATTTAAATTTTGTACTCATCATATTGGATGATAGGTATCATATTATATGATGTAATTAAATCTTGCCTTAATTAATCTTGTGGTTAAGAAATGAATTTGGATTAATTGATCCAGTCAGATCATATAGGACACTTTGATCAATTATATTTTATGACCTAATTCATGCATGGGACGATAATAAAATCATTGTCAATCATACTACATGGTAGTCCAAGTTATTTGAATTAATCATATTATATTATGATCCAAAATGTCTTGGATGATCAGCTCAATTCTTTGAACTGATTGTACAACACCTAGCTCTTCGTACAGTTCTAGCATTAGTACTTTAAACTAATCATACTGAACAATCCATGATCATACTAGATAATCAGAGTTTTTCCAAATTAAATTTAGGGCTTCTTATAAGGCCTTGTGTTTAATCTCTCACATTGACTTGTTTTAAAGTCTTTCTCTATTGAGTGTTCTTGAGAGGGAGCTTTGAGAAAAAGTTCTAGGAGAGCTTTGGGAAGAAGTGGGAGAGCTTGTGTGTGAGGTAGAAGTAGCGTGAGGGGATCACACAGTTGTTCCAAGAAAGTTTCTTGCCTTGTTCCTCTAATTATTTGTCTAGTTTTTTTGGGTGGCTCAGAGGAGAAATTCTTTAGCTCAACGATGTTATTCTCTGCCACCACCAGAAGGGTTAAAAAGGAGTTTAAGGTACTCTACCTTCTCCAAGAGGGAGAAAAATATTTAAGGTTCATTATCATCTCCTTGAGAGTGAAAAAGCTTCGAGCTCTCTGCCACACTGGGTTTGGTGGAAGGGTTTTGTGTAAGAGCTTCTCCGCCTTGTTGTGGGGGAAAAAGAAGATACTCAATAGGGATAGTTCAATACTCTGAGTGGAGGACTCTAGGGAATGGATGTAGGTCATTATTTGACTAAATCACTATAAATATCTAGTATGTTCATTCAAATTTTTATTTTCACATTTTAGTTTTTGTGCCTTAATTTTGTTATAATTGTTTGGTGAAAATCATACTCAATGCTTAGCTCTACTAATTACAATTTCATCATTGTTATTTTCATGTTTTGATAAATTTGTCTTTCTTTTGCACTAAATGATAATTGCTACTTATTTTTCAAATATTGAACAAATCCAAAAATATTGTCTTTGTTTTTTTAAATTACGTAATTAGTTTTTTAATTTATCAACTCACTCCTCTCTTGGTGTGTCTAGGGACAAGTTCACTTTGGCATAATGTCCTTATTGAACTTGTAATTCTTGCACAACATCAACTAAAATTAATATTTTCATTAAAATTTAAGATAATAAAATACAACATGATTTTTACTTAATATTAACTTTTTGTTTGCATAGGTTTTAATCTAATGGTATTGGAGGTTTGAGTTTAATCTGAGGTGAAAGGTATATAGGTCTTTTAGGGTTTAATGATTGACTTGTTAAACCATGCCCAACCAATGGGTCCAATAAGGTCAATCATGTTTAAGGACGTGATTAGGAAGGTTTAGAGGCAACTTCATGGCTTGGATGAGTTTAAGCATGAGAAAGGTGTGTATGGATAAAATGGGTCACATGTAGTGAACTTGATCAAACATGGTCAACCATGGAGGATCAAGTGTTCAAATAAGTTTAGTTTAGTTTAGTGAAGTGTATGAAGAACTTATAATGTGAATCCAAGGTTTGGTGATGGCTTCATATTGAAAAGGATCCATATTACATACATAAAGGGTTTTTCTATTATTTTATTCTTAGCCATGGTCAAATGGTTGACCATGAATTTATTTGGTTTCATGATGAATCAAAAAGGGGTTTAAAATGTTGGAAATACAATGTCAAAGTTCAATGTATATAGGATAATCAAGATGCCACTTTTGTGAATTTTAGAACATGTTGGGTATTTTGAGATATTTGATTTAACTTTTTGGGTTTTTAATGGATAAGGATGATTGAAATTTAATCATAAATGGAAAAGAATATATATCTATTTGAACCTCATGGTCATGGAGATGAGTTTTCCAAGGTTTAGATAATGAATATGGAGATATGTGGTTTATGAAAAAGGCTTTGATATTTAATGGATTAGGGGTGAACCTAGAAATATCACTAAGAGGTTTATTAAGACCTATTTTTGGCCTCAAACTAACTTCTTAGACTACTCCCTAAAGTCCTTAAAAATTATTTATAAACTAGGCTAGAAAGACCTAAGCACTAAGGATAGGAGATGATAGAAGACTTTGATCTTATACAAAACTAAGGTAAACAATCTTATCCTAACTGCACAAAACCTCTCATAATTAAATGCCTTTATAAAAATTTTAGTCAATTTATGTTTTATATCAATGAATTCAATGTATGTATCCCCCACTGAAATATAATCCCTTCTAAAATGATGCTTAGTTTCAATGTGTTTGGTTCATGAATGTTGGATTATATTTTTTGTGATGCATATCACACTTGTGTTATCTCGAATAATGGGGATGATATCAACATACAAATCAAAATCATGAAGTTTTTCATTAGCCATAACACTTGGGCAACATAGCTCCCTATAGCTGTGTATTATTCCTATGTAGTGGGTAGAACTACTTAATTTTATTTTCTACTAGATCAGGAAACTAATAATTATCTAATGAATTGGCATGTTCCTAATATATTCTTCCAATCTACCTTACATCTTATAATGTATAAATTTAATTACTCAACTAATTCAAAAGAAGTTTTATACTTTGAATACCATATATACTAAGTTAGGTTTCAATATGATATACCAAAAGAATCTTTTAATTGTAGCTAAGCATGACTATTTAGGTTTTTCATAAAACCTTACAAATAAATATTAAACATATTATCCAATCTACTAGTAGTTAGATCAATGATCATATTAACCCTCTATATTTCTAATAGTCTAAAGGTTTACCACTTGGATCCTTATTTAATTATGTGGTAGAGCTCATGCAGTGTTTACATTTTTCTTCCTTCCATATCAAAATTTTTGATAAGTTTTTTAATATACTTAGTTTGACTATGAAACGTACTATATTTTCTTTTTTCACCTTGAATCCTAAGAAATAGTTAATTCATCCATCATGTTATCGCAAATTCATTTCTCATAGTAGATGAAAAGTCTTCACATTATATATCATTTATGGATCCAAATAGAATACCATCTATATAAATCTAAATAATTTGGATATTTGACTCTATCTTCTTTATAAATAGTGTGGTATTTGTGGTCCCTTTATCAAACAATTTTTCAATTAGAAATATGTTAAGTCTATCATACCAAGCCTTAGGTGCTTGTTTTAATTTGTAGGCATGATCAGGAAATGAAGTACTCCTAAATCCCTATGTTGATTCAATGTACGCATCTTTTTTATGACTCCATTCAAGAATGCACTCTTTTCATCCATCTAATACAACTTCAAGTCTCTAAAATATGCAAATTTTTTTAGAACTCTAATAGTCTCTAATATGGCAAGTGGTACAAATGCAAAATCCATTATTTCTATTTGGTTATAACCCTTTATTAATAGTTGTCTTATTTCTAACTACAAATCCATTATTTTTAACTTATTTTTGAATACTCATTTAGTTCCAATGATGCTTTGATTAAATGGTCTAGATACTAACACTCAAACATCATTTTTAGAAAATTGATTTAACTCATCTTGCATAGCTTTGATCCAAAATTCATCTTTAAAAGATTCATTAATATAGGTTCTACCATTGATATAAAAGTGGTATGAATAATCTCATATTACTGATATGTCAAGTTCAAATTCCTACATAAGGTCTCCTATAGTAAGATAGGATGACTTGATACATACCTCTAATCTATAAGTAGTGGTTCATTATTTTGAACATCATTCACTACAATTGTATTTTAAATATTAGTGGTAAAATCATCCTATTCTTCTTCCTCTCTAGGTGGGGAAAACTTATCAATCTCATCAAAGATAACATGGTTTGACTCCTCTACTATAAGATTCCTTTTACTGAATACCCAATAAACATTTCCTTTGAAGGAGTATACAAGATAAACACCCTCTTCATATTTTGCATTAAATATTTCTATGATTTTCCATTATTCAACACAAATTATTTGGCATCAAAAAAATATATAGATGGAAAAGGTTTGGTGTTCTCCCCTTAAGAAGTTCATCAAAATTTTATTTAGTTTGGATCTAATATTCACCCAATTCAACACATCACAAATTGTGTTTACTACTTCAGCCTAGAAATATTTTTGTAATTTATAGTCATTTAACATCACCCTAGTACCTTAACCAAAGTGTTATTATTTCATTTTGTTATTCCATTTTATTATGGTATCTAATGGACAAGGAATTATGCCCTATTCTTATTTCTTAAGAAAATGCCTCAAACTTCACATTTTCATAATTTCCACTATAATCACTATGAATAGTGGCAATGGAGCATCATATCTACATTTAAATCCATACTGAGAAATATTCTAAAGTCATCAAACAATTCACTCTTATTTGCTAAAAAATTTTATCCATACGAATATAGTATAATCATAAACTATCACAAATCTATAAAAATTTCTTCCTAGACTTACGGTGCTAATAGGTTCAAATAGATTCATATGAAGTATGTCCAATAGTCTAATGGAAATTTTATCCTTAACGGAGTAAAATGAGGATTTGACCTACTTCTCTAACAGACACACATCACCTAAGTGCTCTTTAATGAAATTTTGTTTCAGTATCCCCTTGCTAACTATAAGTGTGTGATCTTTCTAAGTGTAATTATGCTAGCATAACATGGTCTTCTATGTCATAGCCAAGATTCATCTATAATAACTTTCATACAACCCATTTCATCTGATCTATCTAAGTAGTCTAGATCAACCATATATATATATTATAAACTTGTTTCCATTCTAAAATAATTTTATCATTCAACATAGGTAAACATCTATCAGAATAAAACTTAACATCTATCCCTTTAACATATTACTAACTGATAATCAATAAATTATACATTAATCTATCTACTAGTAAAAAAGTTTCTATAATGAAACCATTAGCTTTACCTATAATATATTTTCCAATTACCTTTCTAGTGGTATTATCTTTAAGCATTACTTTCCTCCACTTCTAAACTCTCGTAATGCATTAGTTCTTATCTCTAATCATGTATTATGAGCATCTACTATACAGTTACCGCATGTCTTCAGTGGACCTCTAATGAAGGCACACCTGATCCTCGTTGGTGTCACCGAGAGTGGTATTTTTCAATTAAACATAGGTTAATAATCTCATCTTCAACTTCAGTCTCATAGGATTCATAGCTGAATTAGTCCAAATATCCCTTAAAGGTTTTCTTTTTCCCTTTTTCTATTCACCTTTGTCCTTTGGTGGTTAGTTTTTCATGTTTGGATAGTCTCAATTAATGTGACCTAGTTTCTTATATTCAAATTAAATAGTTTCAATAGAAATCTTATTGAATTTCTCATTATTACCTCTCTATTTATCACTATGCCTTTTCTAGTTACTCTTTAGATAGGTTTTGCATTGTTTGATCATAAATTCAATGTCTTCTACTCCACCTCCTTTAGAATTGAAATTATCAAAATCATTGAATTTTAATGCTATCACTTTCTCCTATTTGTCATCAATACTAGCATGTCTTTAACAAATTTTGAACTCATATTCTATTAGTAAAACAAACAAATTATCAATAGAATATGCTTTTTTTTTTTTTGAGATTACCATTACGTGGTCATCCCAAGATTCAGGCAAACACCTAAAATTTTTTCTTCATTTTTTAGCATTCATAAATTCTCTTCCTAAAGCATACACTGAAATAATATTGTTTGATACTTGTATACATGTTAGAAATAGATTCACTAAGTTGAATGTGAAAGAATTCATAATCATGCTATAAATTATACATTCATGATTATTTTAACTTAGTAGTTCCTTTATAAGTAATGCAAATCTTAACCCAAATTTGTTTTTAATGGTACAAGTATGAACATGTATATAGTCCTAAGATTTTAACGCACATAAAAAGCACTTCAAATATTTTGTATTTAGTTATATAAATTCCATATCTTCAAATTTTTAATCACTAAAGGGAAGTTTTAATCTTGATTCTATTTTCTGACCTATGCGGAGGTGCATAGCCTATGTAAACAAATTTCCACATTCTAAAATTTATAGATTGAATAAATAGTTTTGTTCCAATTTTCCAAAAATAAAAATGATATTATTAAAAGCAACGCACAAGTAATCGAGTATCTGTCTGATGTATTTTAATTTTCACAATGTACAATTCCATGAACTACTTCAAGTTTTTAATCCTATTTAGTAAGAACTAGCTTCAATAATAACTGAAAGTGTTTTTATGCTAATTTAAATCGTATGGTACAACTAAGAGCTGGGGTGAATTGAAGTGTATTAAAATATTTAACTTTGTACTAAAGCATTTATAAATAAAAACACCAATATATTTATTTTATTATTTTTTAATATTTTATCAACTAAAAGATAACTTTCCATTGACTTGCACACTATAAACTTTATTTTAAATTAAAAATATATTGATTTTTTTTTTCAAAATTATTTTATGAAGCAGAATGAAATTAAGAGTAGTAGTTTGCAATATCAAATATTTTTTAACGGATTGCCAAACCATCACAAGTTGAAAATAAGAATGCAATAAACTAACAAAAGAATACAAATCACTTATGGTGTTTTATTTAACTTGACCTGTGTTTATTCCTTGACATCTCTCCTCAGGAATTTCAATAACTCACTTCTTCTACTTCCAACAAGGTGAAGAAACCTCTCTCCTTCTGCTTCCAATAAGATGAAGAAGATTCTCTCCTTCGTGGGTAAGGGAGGAACCTATAATGATTTTTATTCTAGAAGTAACTTGATACATATCAAGCTAACAATCAAGAAAGTCCTTAAGATCGTATCATAACTTCTCACCCATCTTTTTTGCCCCCCTTAAAAGATCTCTTAAAAGTTTCTCCAATCTCTATCCCAAAACCTCTTGGAACTTCCTTAAGACTCTCTCTTGAAAACTCACTCACTTTGTAAAGGGACTCTCCAAAAACTCTCCAAAATCTCTAAGTGGTTCCTTAGTTTTTTATATTTATATGATGATTCCCAAATAAAACTTTAAAAGGCTTTTTATTAACATTATCGACATGATCATACAAAATGACACCTAGATCGCACATTACAATTAGTTCAATATGTTTGAAACCCCAAATATTTCTCTATATTTGATTGGGTTGTATAATATATTGTAGATTATGATTAGTTTTCGGCACAAAGCATCAAATCATCCAATCTAAATGAAGATCATTTGAGCAAACTCTCTATTTGTTCGAACTATATGATAGATCTCATATATTACAAAATTACTCTAATTTGACTTCTTGATTTTAACTTCTAAAATAAGTAAACATCTTAGGAGATCTTTCAAAATTGTGTAGTATGAACAAGCTCATGCATTACAATTAGAACAAAATTAAATTTATCTATTTTTAAAGAAAATAGATAATAATGTATTTAATTTCAAATAGCATATCATATAAAATGACATTAATTGTACAATATGCATATAAGATGACATTAATCATACAATATGATTTATTATTTCAATTTTTAATTTTAATTTTTTGTTAAATAATATCACTTGATTGTCATATTTTCAATATAATCATAATAATATTATATAATACAATGCAAATCATACAATACAATTAATCAGATATCAAGTGCTTTGATTAACTTTCAAATGTTTCTCATTTAATGTATTTTATACTTTGCTATGTGTTTGCTCTATTGTTTAGTCTAATATATTCTTTTATAAAAAGAAGACTAAACAATTAAGAAAATTACAAATTGAAACAAATTATTTTGCTTTGGATCATTTATCTTTGAGGCTTCAAATTTTCCTATCTCTAGTATGGCAACTGGCCATTTAAACCTGAATTGTTGGTTAAAAAGCCTCCACACATAAAGATAATGTATATCAGTATAACCAATTCTTAAAATCAACTGCCTCATATCACTTCAAACATCAAATAAAAAAAATATTAAATTTTAATAAATATTTTATCACCATCATACAAAAATTTAGGCAACTAATAATCAAATTGTAGTAAACAATGGCTACAAATATTAATATAAGCACGAGCATATTGAAAGTTCATTAAGGATGTTAGGGCCTATGAACTAGTCCCGATGCTAACCAAGAGGGCGGGTGAATTGGCATTTAAAAAAATTCTTTAAAACCAAGAACAAATATCACAAACCAAAGTCACCACTGAAAAACAAGTGCGGAAAATTAAAGTGCGGAAGCAGTAAAAAGAACACAAGGGTTTATAGTGGTTCGGTCAACTTGACCTACGTCCACTCACCGGAGGTGCCCTCCGAGTATTGCACTACCAACGTGACTCTCTTTTAGCCCCCACAGCTAGGCGGAGAAGCCCTTAATAACACCTCCTTTTTGCCACACCAGGCAAGGTAGAGAACCCCACTCCTTTTGCTTCCTCCTGAAGCAGGCAGAGAACCTCGATCGATCCTGAAGCTTACCTCTCCCAACCCTTGCAAGGACAAGAGACACTAGAGAAGAAGAAGTGGAATAATGCTTGGAGCAACCCTTGTGAACTCCCTCACAAACTCTCCCTCACAAGATCCTCTCTCTCTCTCTCCTTTAGGTTTTCTCAGGTCAAGACAGCAGCCAAAGATGTTCAAAAACATTGAACAATAGCTCTTAAATAGAAGAGCTTCAAAGGAGCTCAATAAATGCAAATTGTTAACTTTATCGTCCAGGACGATAATAATATCGTCCTGTACGATCAGTTCAAATCTTAGATGATCGGCCAGAACTCCGCTCTGAAAATGAACTGGATAATTGAAAATTGGCTTGATCGTCCCGGCCGATCCCACGATCGTCCCAGATGATCAGTTCAAATCAGAGAAAAATCGTCTAGAGCATCGCCCTGAATTTGAGATGTCTGATCCTGATCGGCTAGAACATCGCCCTGAATTTGTGTTGGCCAATATTTATCATCCAGGAGCAACTAAGGGTTTTTGAATATATCATCCCGACCGATCATACGATCATCGAGGATGATGTGATCGTATCAATTTATCCTTAATTGCTTCCTTGATTGCCGAATCAATTTATGCATAATTGTCCCATATCGTTCAGGCCGATCTCACGATCATCTTGGTCGATTTCCAAAAATATAGAATACCTAAATTGATTATGGCGGCTATTTCTTTCTATTTTGAGCCTATCATCCTATCCAATAAATGTATCGTCCAGGACGATCAGTTAATTATGGTTGCCTTAACTAAGAAATCCTGATTATAACTTCTATTTTAAACTCGATCGTCCAAGCCGATGTAAATATCGTCCGGGACGATGTTGGTAAAAACAGAAATTCTGAATCTCTCAAGTGTGTGTAGGGTTACTTTACATCAGTCACTTCAAACATTTACAATTGACTCAAGAAAGGGGAAAAGAAAAATACAGACTGACTCAGACCTAGTCTACCCAATCTTGAGCTGGTTCCGATTGCATCCTGATTTCGAAGTCCTGAAATGTTAGTAGAAACAGGAAGTCAAAGTGCTTGCTAACATCAAAATCATAATCTATGAGGCCAAGTTTGTGACAATCTCCCCCTTTTTAATGATGGCAAACACTTTGATTATTATAGCAGTGTAATTCAAGAATTCCAAAAATTTAGAGTAGAAACAAATGTAAGTACAAACTAAAGCAACTACAAGTACAAACTAACAACTACAAACATAATCAACAAGTACAAATATATTACTCCCCCTTTTGACATCTCAAAAAGGAGGAGGGAACTAAAAATCAACTAAATCAAAAAAAGTTAAAAAAAAAAAGAGAAAAACAAACATAAGAAACTACAGGAAATAGAATCTAAGACTAAAAAGATGAGGGACCCTGATCATCAAACGAAGGTGGTGGTGGTGGCTGATGAAAGTAACTAGTCAGGGCAGCAAACTATGATCCAAACCAGGCCATGTCCTGGTTGTGCTGCTGCTGCTGGTGAACTACAAAAGTGTCGAATCGGGGTCTCCAATCGATCAAATCTCTCCACTAACTGATCAAACTACGAGTGCTGGCGGAGAGGAGCAGGCTCAGGAACGGGATCGGGAGCCTCCTCCTCCTCAGCCCCCTGAGGTTCCCCATCCCCTGGGTGGAGATGAGTACTATGAAGGATATTTAAAGAGCTGTTCGAGTAGAAGAGAGTTGGGAGATTGGGAGGAGCTAGATATTGAAGTTGATATTTGGTTTCAAGAATATAAGCTATGAGATGTCCTAAAGCAAGGTTGGGTCTCCTCTTATGACCTGGATCGTAGATTATTGTCAAATGATCAATGTAACAAAAAATCAGGTTAGTAGCATTAAATTCTCTATGGGCCATAATGTAAAAGGTAGTCAGAGAAAGTAGAGGAGTGATGTGAATCGGTCCCCGGCTTTTGGAATAATGGAAGTGCAAAGGACATGTTGCATTGTCCCAGCATATTTAACCAAAGAGCTAATTTCTCCAACATGAAAGGGTGAGTTGGTTAGGCGTAAGAAATGATTTGCAGTGGACCAGTTAAAATTAGGATCTGAGATAATGGTATGCAGCTTATCCCCAGTGGTGGATAGCTGCAACAATTCAGCACAGTCCTGATATGTGATCTCGACCGGACATCAATTCACATAGGAGATCAAGGCTGTGTAAGCAGAGTTTATGCGAAGGTTTGTGAAGAATTCACGAAGAAGATCAATATTAAAGGGAACAGCGAGAGTAAGAATGAAGAACAGAGAGGTGTGGGTAAAAAGGTTTAATACCGGATATGAGAGGTGGACAGGGTTGATGATTCTGGAGATTGTAATCCCACACTCTTTATATCGATGGTAAGCAACTTCATCTTCTACCTCCCTGAAACGAGGGTCATTCCTAGCCCTGAAGAACTCCTGAAAGTTTGTCGGACTCACTTCCCACCAGCCATAGCAAGAAAATAGTAAGCAATTAGGAAAGGAGAAGAAGCTTGAGGTGAAAAATAATGGCTGGAAGGGCCTGAATTTAAAGAAACGGCCACATCGTCCAGAACGATCATAGAATAGTCCAGGATGATCTGGTTCAGTTATTGCGTACAGGCTGATTGGTCAAAAAGGCGGTCTGATCGTCCGGGCCGATCAGATATTGGCCAGGATGATTAGACATAGGCAATCGTCCCGAGGAGTCAAGCCGGCCGATCGTTGAAAAAGCATATCATCCGGGTCGATTATTTGTATCGTCCAGGACGATGCACAATAATTGATCGTACCAGCCAAATTTAAAACATTATAAATCTATTCCACGTGTATCGTCCAGGAAGAACAGTGGATCGGCCAGGATGATTGTCCAATAATGGATCGTCCGGGGCTGTTTTTAAGGATTTTAAATGTACTGACACGTGGATCGTCCAAGACGATCTTGTGTATGGGCCAGGACGATGACCATAAATTCATCGGCCAGGACAAAAATTGTATCGGCCAAGATGATCAAGATGATTGTAACAGAGTTTGATCAGATTGTCCAGGACGATAAGGTATCGTCCAGTACAATGATTTACAGCAAGCTCAAAAAAGTTCAGCATATGAAATTTTGATAAGAAATTATCATATCGTCCAGGACGATAGAGATATCGGCCAGGATGATGTGACAAGAAATTAGAAACCAAGGAAAGATGGAGAAGATCAGAGAAAGCCCCAAAAATAAAAAGGGAAATTTACATACATACCACTTTATAACATCCTATTTACATATCTAACACCTAAAATTTTAATATTACATGCATACCACTCTATATTATTTTAATATCAAATATACCACTTATATTTCTTTCCTACCACTCATATATTTCATTTATACCACTCATATTTGATATGAAAATGAACTATGGGTGGTGTGTATGTAATATTAAAGATCTAGGTGTTAAATATGTAAATAGAATAGTATTAGGTGGTATGTATGTAAATCTCCCAAATAAAAAAAATGACAAGTAAAAACAACAAAAAAACTAAAAACCATCAAAGGAAAAATAAATTTTTTGTTTTTAATTTTATTTTTATTTTTATTTTTTTTTAGCAAAGCATCCATATGATAGATTTCCCAAAATATTAAATTTTAGAGATTCAAAAGATCAATGAGTTAACAATGTCACAATCTTAAAAATTGTAGAATATCTAATCCTGTTAATCTCTAGCTCGAACTTCTTTCAAGGTAAAAATTGTCTTTTGAAAACAAAAGGCTTAACTCAGAATAACTTAATTGGGTAAAAAGAAGATCCGTTTATAACTTGGTTACAACAAAAATATCTCATAGATAATATACCAAAGTAATTTGTCTCAATCATGAAATTTGAAATCAAGCCTTTGAAAATATCAAATAACCCATGAGTTTTTCTAAGTTTTAAAAGTTTTGAAAAGAGAGGATAGCTTGCTTTTAGTGGTCTCATTTTATGCCTCTTGTCACTTTGATTTGCTCTTTGAGCATATTTTAATTTTTTATACACTTTTGTGTATACTCTTTTTATTTCAATTTGGCTTCTTTGCCACTTCCCTTTTCTTTTAATTTTTGCAAGCTAAATTCTCTTTTACAACATCTTAAAAATGATTCTTAGTTGTGAGTATATCTTCCAGATATTAGAGAATATGAGCTCTCTCTCTAACATAGGGAAGAACTAGTCACAAAATACAATCAAAATCACATGATATGTGCAATGGCAAGATTTCAATTAACTTGGAAGATATATAAAAACTTTAGACATTATATATATGATAGATTATTGTATCAAGATAAAAAAATCTTAATTTAAAAATTCATTTGTTAAAATGAGCTAGACTTTTGTTTTAGAAAAAAAATCATACCTACTAAAAGAGGTTAGAAGGAGGAAAAACATCAACGGTGTTTCTCCCTTTAACTGATTTAGAGGTGCTAATCATTGGCATTAAATCTCCAAAATCTAAAAAGCTTGAAAAAAATCATCATATAGAAAACCAAAGTAAAAAAAAAATAAAATAGTTAAAATAACAAAAAGCTAGCACGAAAAACAAAAAACAATCATTTAATTAACAAAGCATTTCAAGAAATTGTGAAGCAGCAAGTTTAAGCAATTATGAGCTGTGAGCCTCCGTTTTGTCCAAGTATCTTATGCTTCTCACAAGGTCTTTGGTGAGAGCACTCCTGTAAGAATAAACAACTGTCAGATTTAGAAACCCAAAAAGGTTTGGGTTCCTTCTTATGAATAGTAGAAAGCGATGCTTTTGTGCTATGTTGTGAATCATGCAATTTTGGTCTCCACACCCAGTGTGAACAGTGCAAGTGTGTGACATATGTCCTAGTATGCCACATGAAAAGCATCTAACACCATGAAAATGATTTCTTAAATGGTTTGGATTGTAATGCCTCTTTCTAGGTCTTGGATTTAGATCAAAAGTGGGTGTCATCCAATTTCTCTTAATTGAGTCCAATTCATTTTTAAGTCTCAAGTTAGTATTTTCTAAAGCATTATTATCAATCCTCAAGTTGCGCTCTATCTCTTTAGATTTCTTCAAATCAGATTTGAGTGAGGTCTGTGAAACTTTTAATGTATCATGCTCATCAATTAATTCCGAATGCTTTTTGTTTAAATCATCAAATTCATCAAGTAGAGCCATGTGATTTGAATCAATCGTAGAATGATTTCATGCTCTTTTGTATATTTAAAAGTTCCAACTTCAAGCTAGCATGTGTTTTCTTAAGTTTTTTGTATGATGCATGAATTTTTTCATAAATTTCGAACAATTGATCATAAGTTGGTTTACATACCTCTTCTTCATCACTTTGATCAAGATGATCTTCCACCATTAAGCACAAATTTGTTGTTTCGTCTTCAGGTTCAGTCTACGATGAATCAGTTGCAGAATCCGCCCAAAATGCCTTTTGAAGTCTCTTTTTGTCCTTCCTCAGCTTGGGTTTTTCCTCACCCTTTTCTTTGCTTGAGTGATCTTCAAGTGTAGGACAATCTGCTCTGACATGTCCAGGCTTCCTACATTCAAAACAAAATAACATCAGAAGATCCTTTAGAATATTTGTTATCCTTACCTTTTCTCCAATTTTGATGATGCTTGTGCTTCTTCCTTAGAAAGTTTTTGAACTGCCTGAGATTAACGCAATGTCATCGCTCTCAAACCTAGAAAAATTAGAATTTGTGTTGTTGGCCTTCAATGACACAGTTTTCTCCTTTCTTTTCTCATCTGCATCAAGATTTCTTTGATTCACCCCTTGCTCATAAGCAATGAGTGAGCCAAGTAAGTTATCAATCGAGTATGTGTTTAAATCCTTAGATTCAGTGATTGCATTAATTTTGGCATCAAAAGATGAAGGCAAGTATCTCAAAATCTTGTTTACTTTTTCATAATTTAAAAGTTCTTTTCCTAAGGCATGCAAAGAAGTAACAATTTGAGTGAACCTTGTATACATATCAGAAATTGTTTCTGAAGGTTTCATACGAAAATATTCGTAGTCATGCAAGAGAATATTCAAACGACATTATTTTACTTCATTGGTTCCTTCATAAGTAATGCACAATCTATCCAAAATCTTTTTTCCAGTAGAGCAAGTAGAAACACGCATGTAATCCTCATACTTTAAAGCACAAAAAAAATAGTTCAAACACTTCGCATTCAATTGAGCTAAATCTCTTTCATCGAAAGTCTATTCAGTAAAAGCAACTTCAGTTTTAATTCTATTAATTTCATGAGAAGGTGGAGAATATCCTTCTTTAATAAGTATCCACATGCGATAATCAGTTGATTGCAAAAAAGTAGACATGCGGGTTTTTCAAAAATTAAAAGGAAGGTTGTCAAACAAAGGAGGTCGTGTAATATAATATCCTTCAGTTGTATTACGATTCCCAAAGTTAGCCATGGATCAAAATTTAAAAAGTTTTTAAACTCAATTTTTATGAATCCCGCTCTGATACCACTTGAAAGTTCGTTAGGGATGTGGGGGGTGAATTGGTATTTAAAAAAATTCTTTAAAACCAAGAACAAATATCACAAACCAAAGTCACCACGGAAAAATAAGTGCGGAAAATTAAAGTGCTAAAGCAGTAAAAAGAATACAAGGGTTTATAGTGGTTCGGTCAACTTGACCTACATCCACTCCCCAGTGGCGCCCTCTGATTATTGCACTACCAACGTGACTCTCCTTTAGCCCCCACAGCTAGGCAGAGAAGCCCTTACAAAACACCTCCTTTTTGCCACCCTAGGCAAGGCAGAGAACCCCACTCCTTTTGATTCCTCCTAAAGCAAGCAGAAAACCTCGATCGATCGCTGAAGCTTACCTCTCCAAACCCTTCCAAGGACAAAAGACTCTAGGGAAGAAGAAGTGGAAAAATGCTTGGAGCAACCCTTATGAACTCCCTCACAAGCTCCCCCTCACAAGATCCTCTCTCTCTCTCTCTCCCTCTCTCTCTCTCTCTCCTTTAGGTTTTCTCAGGTTAAGACAGCTGGCAAAGATGTTCAAAAATGTTGAACAATAGCTCTTAAATAGAAGAGCTTCAAAGGAGCTCAATAAATGCAAGTTGCCGACTTTACATCTATGACGATAATAATATCGTCCTATACTATCAGTTCAAATCTCAGATGATTGGCCAAAACACCACTCTGAAAATGAACTGGACGATTAAAAATTGGCTTGATCGTCCCGGCCGATCCCACGATCGTCCCGAACGATCAGTTCAAATCAGAGGAAAATCGTCTAGAGCATCGCCCTGAATTCGAGCTGCCCGATCCTGATCGGCTACAACATCGCCTTGAATTTGGGCTGGCCAATCTTTATCGTCCAGGAGCAACTAAGGGTTTTTGAATATATCAACCCGGCCGATCCTACGATCGTCCAGGATTATGTGATCGTATCAATTTATCCTTAATTGCTTCCTTGATTGCCGGATCAATTTAGGCATAATTATCCCATATCATCCAGGCCGATCTCATGATCGTCCTAGCCGATTTCCAAAAATATATAATACCTAAATTGATTATGGCAGCTATTTCTTTCTGTTTTGAGCCTATCGTCCTGTCCGATAAATGTATCATCCAGGACGATCAGTTAATTACGGCTGCCTTAACTCCTGATTAGAACTTTTATTTTGAACTCGATCGTCCAGGCCGATGTAAATATCGTCCGAGACGATGTTGGTAAAAATAGAAATTCTGGATCTCTCAAGTGTGTGTGTAGGGTTACTTAACATCAGTCACTTCAAACATTTACAATTGACTCAAAAAAGGGAAATAGAAAAATACAGGCTGACTCAGACCTAGTCTACCCAATCTTGAGCTGGTTCCCATTGCATCCTGATTTTGAGGTCCTGAAATGTTAGTAGAAACATGCAGTCAAAGTATTTGCTAACATCAAAATCACAATCCATGAGGCCAAGTTTGAAACACATATAATAAGGAAACAACAAAGTTATGTTGCTATAAAGTAAGGAGACTACATAAAAGGGATTATAAAGTAAGGTGACCACAAAGTAATACGACTTCAAAGTAAGGCAATTATGAAGTAAGGTGACTATTTGCAACATGGACAACAAAGTATGCTCTACTTAAAACTCATCTCTAATATATATGTATAATATAACATAAATGCTTCATAATATCATCATTACAAGTAATACAAACTAATTAACTTGATAAAGAGAAAGAATATACTACAACATCATGTGAAAAAAAATAGAATTGTTTAAGTCATTTATATTCAGCCCTCTCTAACTTGCATTCTCCATATGGGTGTTTCCAATAAAACAAATTAATAAATAAAGGTACTCTATTAATGAATGTAAACAAGATAAATATCTCAATGAAGCTCTTTAGCAATGTCAGGCAACTACGAAGAGAGACTGTAAAGCACTTCAAGATTACTCTCCCAAAGTTTGACTTATCTCTTCTCAAATTATATGAGCTCCACCACCACAGCTCAAACAAGGTGGGTGATCATCACCCATGAGAGAACACAATCAAACCATGTGTCCCAGGATTTTAATCTAAGGTAATTTTTGGCTTGTCTACTTTCACCTTCTTGAACTAACCAATGACATGTGCAGGTTCTTCAGAGAAGTTAGAAACTAAGTACCACAAGTTTATAATGTCAAACTCCTTGCTCAAGATTGAACCCCCTTCATGTTCACTTCCTAACACATCTTCAAGAAGTTCAAGAGGAGGTGGATTACTGAGAATAGATCAAATTGCTTGATGTTATACTTTATGTACCAATATGACACTCTTAAGAGAAGAACTTTATGCAATCATTGGGGATGACTTCACCTTGGGATTGGCCACCTCTTATAATACTTTAAAAATCTCAGTTAGAATAATTCTCAACAGCCTATTATCAAACATAGTTATAAAGATAAAAAACTAAAAATAAAAAAATAGTAATTCCTGGCCTTCAATGACCATGGCAAGTCAACCCTCTTTTTTCACCTGATCATCCATAAGGGGATGAGCAGCCTCAAGTCATGACCTCATCAAACAAACTCTAGTCATCATCAACCTTATCAAGGATAATGTCTTTACTCAATTTTTCGTGCTCTAACATCACTTCCATGTGTAAAAATGTATTCAATATCCTGTTCATGCATACCATCTTCTCAACAGCCTTCTGTCCCTTCATCTCTTCATAATGATGGCAATTATGGAACTCCTTGGAGGGAGATGAACTAAAAGGCTAGCTAGTTATTGATCGTCTTAAGGAGACACTATGTAGAGACAAAGGTTGGAGGAGATGGCTAAAAAGAAAACAAATAATGAAGAAATTTGATTTATATTTATAAATAGTCATGATGCTAACTTATATGGAGAAGTCAAATCAATTCATAGGTGCTCCGAATAATAAGAACATTGCCTATTGGATCCAATTTTGTCTATATAAGATATCTTACCTTACCAGCAAGCTAACTCAAGAGTCTTGAACTCGATAACTTTTGATGAGTATGAAAGAAAGAAGAATATTTTCAGAAGTAAATTATTTTACTAGGTCAATAAAACTTCTATGGTGTGCTAAAATATTCAAAATTTACTTATCCATCCAAGAGTTATAGAGAAGGTAATACCAAAAATAATAAAAAGTGCAATATTAAATGAGACATAATATGAACTACTCTGGACATATGCCTTAACAAGATAAATGCTTATTATGATTATTTTTCACTGGCCTAGGTTTTCAGTTTTGGGGTGAGTTCCCATTGGGCAAGTCAATGAAGATGAGTCATTAGATGGATTAAGCTGGAAAGATTTCAATCAACAAGCCATTTGGAAGTGCTGGCAAACTCTTGGGTGAAGCTCTTGAGCCATTATTGTGTGAGAGGTGAATCCACTTAAATTATAGAGCATCAAATTTCATGGCTTGCTAAGCATTGTGTCTTTCTTAGGTTGATCTCTTCCTATGGTTAGGTTAACAAATTTCTTGATGTCATGTCGCTTTGAGAGGTTTCTTCCAAATGGAAGGATGAGTCCACCAAGTCTGGGGATCACTGTGAACCCCAAGGATTTTTTTAAGAGATGACCTACATTAGATTGCTTAACCAAGTTAGGCTGAATCCTATAGCTCTCAACTTTGCTTTGGGCGTCAGATCTTCACTTCTATATAACTATTTTCTTAACCTCCACAAACACACATTCGCATTTCCCCACTGCTCTATATCAATGCAAACAAAAAGAGCTCCTCACGAAACTTTCTCCCCAAGTTCCCCTGCATTTTTTTCTTTTCTCCACCACTACAAAAGGAGAAAGAAGCTATCTTTGATTACCTTGCATCATGCTTCTCTCAATGAACATGCCTCTCAATAAGGTCATTCCATTTCTTATTTCCTTTCTCCACTCTTCTTTTGTGTGGTTTATTTCGCCTCTTAATAGTGCTTTACAAGTGGGGTTGTTGTCTAATATTTAGGGTTTCAATGGTTTGAGTTACTTAAGGTGGTCATTTGTGATTCTATAATCGAGTTAGAAACAATTAAGAAAAAAAAAACAAAGTAAATCTTTGTTCGGACCTTTTCCTTTTATGCTATAATTATACTTAATTTTAAAAAAAATTCTCTTAGAAATACTTTTTTTTTTTCATCTCAATATATCAAAGGGTATCAAAGCAATTTACTCTCATACAACTGCAACACAATAACTTAATATTTATACTATATAAACAAAATATAATGATTTGTGTACATCAACTTTAAAAAACAACTTTTTATACAATCTTCACAAGCTCTTTAACCAACAACTACATATCTAACGTAATTTAAAATATCCAACTAACAAATATTTATTTTTTAACAAACTTTCATTATGCCACATTTCAAAATTTAGAGATTTTTCATAAATAAAGCTTTCATATATAACATAATCATTACCCCCATCAGAAATAAACTATAAAAAAATCAAAAATAGAACAAAATTTTCTATCTTGAATTATCTTCCTAGAATATAGAAACTTTCATAGCCAATCTTACCGGTAAAACCTAAATAAATGTTGCCAACAAACGAATTCAGATTCAATATATTCAACTAAGTTTTTGGTATATTCTTATCAACACTAATCCTAGCCAAGACATCCATTTCTACTTTAATAATGAAGTTATTGGCATTCATTCGCGCTAAACATGGTTGGCAGTAACATTACCAGTTGGCCTTTCCTGCCCCACCTCTATGATTATCTTAAGGGGTCCTCATGCGAATTTCATGCCGCATCTCCACTTCGAGTTCAAAAGATTTGAGTAACGTTTGGCAAAGCTCAAGCAGCAATCAGTACATTGAAGAACATATTCATTGTAGAGAGTTAGGCTTCGTTTCGGACAACTTTTTTGTTGCTTCTTAAAACAACTCTCTAATATAAAAATTTTAATTTTTTAATTAAAAAACTGTTTTAAAAAGCAATAAAAAAATCATCCCAAACGAAACCTTAAACTTCTATAACCTGTAGTTGCCATAATTTTCAAACGTGGATAAGCTAACTTTTTTCATTGTTTTCCAATTGCTGGGTTTCCCAGCTCTTGCCCTCCAAAGATGTCAGTTAATTACTCAACTAAAAGAAATAACGATTGCAAAAAGATGGAAGTTGATTACTACATCTAACAACTGGACAGCCAAAAAAATATTTCAGAATAAATACAAGTTCAATAAGAAGTTCGAAATACTAGCATCTTATAAAATTTCAGCTCATAAAAGTCACAATCCAATAATAAAGAAATACATAGCCAGTAAGCAAAAGCAACTCTGACCGGAAGGAGGGCAAACAGAGATTTCAATGCAATTTCCCCCACGCAGAACCTACACGGTTTTGATAAATTATTTCGTGCGAATAACACAATGCATGGTGTAGAACTCTAGATGCAATCCCATGTAGAAGAGTACCATAACCCATCAGTACAGATGAAAAAGACAAGCACACCACAAGAATTAAAATCCCTGTTCAAGAAGATAATCACCAAGCCTCTCCACAATCACATTGCACTGCCCTGGAGTCATCGGCTCACCATAAATGCCAATTATTAGAGCAAGATTTGTTTTCTTTATAGTAATACCTCCAGAACCCTACAAACAAATGATGGTAAGACAGTCTACAGATTTTAAATGTATATCTTCAATCAAGACAATCTACAGATGGAAATGGAAAAGAAAAAATCAAATGTGCAGAAAAAGATGTGCATGCAAAATTTCAGCTCCAAATTTTATGGATATAGCTTTCTTCAAGATAAAAGTGAATGACCACCTTAATGTCAAAAAAACAGATTAATCCGGTTGGTAAAAGCACACTAGTAGAAACTAATTTAACTACGGACATAGCCAACAGTAGGATAATCCTGTGGAGTTAAAGTACTTTACCAGCCCATGGACAATTCCTAATACTACAAAAACAATAACAATAGTTAATCAAAATGTCAACCAAATTATTTAAACATTAAGAGTGATGTTGAAATAAGGTTTAATCCTAGAAAGTTGATTATCATTCATAGAATATGTAAGGCTATATCCCTTCATGATTGGTTTAATACTTCTATTATTCTTGATCTTATACATAAATTTCTTAAATGTTTATTATTTTTTAATGTTGTATAATTCATAGAATAGAAACAACAAAGACACTTTTATAAAATATATGCCTTGCAAAAAGAAGCAATCTCTATATAAGCAACAATGTTTGGATGGGAATAAAAAAACTCAAGGCAAAATGGTAATAATTAAATATTGAAGAAATTGTTTCAAGGATTAATTATTTTCATTAGCCTTTTGATTATTCCTTATTACTGTGGGGGAATGAGGACCATCCGCAATGATCTTTATATATTAATTGGAAGAACCGTTTAACGAGAATTATTTCATTAGGAGTTTAATTGCAAAAGTTATCGCATTGTAATGGATAATGATTGATTGAGTCATTTAACCAACAATAATTATTGACAGTAGTTATCAGAATACAACCTTTCAAAGGATAAACTTGACTTCACTACGCGACTTCCTTTATTATTTCTTCTTGTCATAATATGATTTGTACTGCAACAGTTAATTAAAAATAGGGATTGGCATTTAATAAGCAGCACGTGATGCAGTAAAACAATTGGATTAAGAATGCTTTTTAAAGATAAAAACATTCATATTTCCTATTATAAATTTTTTTAAAATAAAACATTTTGAATTGATCAAATAATAAATTAAAATTACTTTGAATAATAAATTAAAATTACTTTGAATAATAAATAATTAAAATAACATAGTATTAAGATGTATAATAGATAGTATCTAAAGAGAATACATAAATTGGATGGTTGAAATCATGTGGCACTAAGACAATTGATGGTACATTTAAACTATGAACGTTGCAGCTGCAATGAGAAATTTCTTGGAAAATAAACTAATTAAAATGCTAATATTTTATATTTTAAACCACATAAGAATTTGTAAATTTAACAAATAGTTAAATTTATACGTTTTTATAATAAACAATTAAAATAAGATAGTATTTAGATAACAGATTAAATATTTACTTAAAATATTATATAGTTAAAATAAGATAGTACTAAGATAATATATTTAATAGATGGTACATTTAAAATATATTTAATGCATATTTAAACATTTAAAATAAAATTTTATAGTATATGGTTTTTTTGTTAGTATGCTTGAAGGTATTAATATTTTTTCTACGTAATGAATGGTTTCCATGTCATACAACTAGGGTGGTTCCTAAAAGAATATATATCCAGCGGGAGGACATCACCAAAATTTTAGCTTAATAACTATCTAATAGGATGTAGCTTAAGCTAAAGGTTTGTCCCAACTTCAAGATATGACATTCACTTAACTATTGTTATCAAAAATCAATCTACACATTATTTCATTGCACGTGCATGTATATAAAAAATATTTTTCTTTCTCTAATTCTCAAAATCAGAATTTGTAACAGAAAGAAATTTTATGATAGTCAAAATGGAGAGCGTGATTCTATCATCAAAATTTGGATCCACATTTAGGACTTCCTAGATATCATCAATTTTACAGTTCTCATTCTCATTAAGGAAAAGAATAAGTGCCCTACATTGGTGAGATATTGTATGTTCTTTTGGCAGTAAAACATGAAGGTAACATAATTAAAGGTAAAGTCAACTACTTAGCCCCACACTCTTTCATGTGGGTGTGGCCAATTTGTGCAAGCATGATAAAATGCATAGGATGTCCTCCCCTCAATGTTCCAATGTGCGAAAGGAGAGTGTAAATGGTGATTTAAAGTTCAATATCCAATCATATTTTATTCAAGTAATTTATGATGGGAATCAATCAATTAAGCAATCAAATATGGAATTCAAGAGACCGCAGATTCATAGGATTGATAAGCCTCCCTCTCTCTATAGAAATTTTGAATTATTTTATTTTCAAAAATTCTGTACTTAAAAGGTTATAAATAAAGTGAGTTCTAATAAAATTCAAAGTTGGTTGACTTATGTTCAAGTATTACTTGTATCAATATAAACAGTAGAACTTAGTGGTTCTCTCCTTCATAAATTTGGTAACACTACTACATCAACATTATCTTTGCAATTTTCATATTAATGTAGGCAAAGGCGGGGTCAAAATAAGTTGGGTTGTAAATTTTGTGAGTTTCTTTATCTTCTACTAAAATCAGCTCATTATTGGTTGAGTTGATGTTTTCAGCTCATAAATTAAGATTCATTCCCCCCATTTGCTGCCTCTTTGGTTCCCCCACCTAGCTCTCCTTCCCGTGGCTAATTCCTCCCCCTTTGATTGCATGTTCCGGTTGCCCTTGTTGCTAGTTCCGTTCCCTGTGCTGCCCCTTCAGTTCCTCCCGTGGCTGCTTGTCCCGTGGCTGCTTGTCCCGTGGCTACTCTGCCCCTTCGGTTCCTCCCCTGGTTGCTTGTCTCGTGGCTGCTTTTCCCGGTTTATGTGTGTCCTTTTAGGGTGTTGTTCTGGCTCCCTTGTTGTTTCGGTTCTTTGGGCTGCCTTTTGGGTGGCTGATTGGGTGCTATTTCTGGATTGAATGTTTGGCCTTTCATTTTCCCTTACCTGATTAATTTAATTGGAGGAATAAGGGGACTATTTGGCTGCCTTTTGCCACCCATAAATATGTGATGTTGAGAGAGTTTAAAAAAGTTATGGCTGATTTTTGGAAATAAAAACCTGAGGGTTTTTCTTTTTTCTTTGGAAAAGCTTGTGAGCTTGTCTCATTCCTCTCTTCTTCTAGAAAAGCTTGCGAGCTTGTCCTCCATTTCGTCTCGCCTTCTTATCTCTTTCTTCTCTCCACAAGTTTGACACCATTTGTATCCTTCTTCTCAAAGCAACGGATGAAATCCAGTTTTAGGAAGTTGTATGTGTCGTTTTATTTTTATTTCATAAGTTTGTAAGGGACTTTTGTTGTATGGTCGTCTTTATATGATATAAAGTGGTCTTATATTTTGTTTTAAGTGGAGTCTTTTGAATATTCTAGGAAGTGTTTTTCTTACTTGCAAAAATTAGGTTTTTTCTAAATTTTGTTTGCATCACATATTATGCTCTGAATAATATCCATTCTCTTCTATAATCACATTTTTTTATCATAGGTACCCCAACCTCTATTTACAACAAACCTTTCGATGGTGGTAAAAGAATTGTTTATAAAAGGGAAAAAAGATGTAAAGGTTTTCAAAATAGATTTGGAGCTAGAAGTTCAGGATAAATTTTCATTGGAAGGAATGAGTGGGGCACTTCATATAAGAAGTCTAGGATGTTGGTGAACTAATAAAGGTATTTTTAGATTATTTGGATGAGTTACTACAAAAGTATGAATTTTTTTACCTGATTGATCATAGTAAATATAGAATAAAAATTACATTTTTTGTAGTGGATGTTTAACTTGGGTTTCTTGAGGGGAAGGGGGTTTAAAATCATGGGGAGTTGTGGAGGTTTAAGGTGTTTTTAGACTATAAGGCTATATCTTTTTGCTTTATTCATGGATGTTCTTACTGGACATTTGCAAGAGGATCTACCCTAGTGTATGTATTTTGCTGATGATATTCTTGGTTTTGATAAGACAAGAGAGAGAGTTGAAGGTAAACTTGAATTATAGAGGTCAATCATAGAGTCTAAAGGTTTACGTTTGAGTATATCTAAAACCGAATACATGGAGTATAATATTAGTAGTAATAGATCTAACGGAGGGATTGTGACTTTGGGCGATTAAGTCATTAATAAGAGTACACATTTAGATATCTTAGGTCTAATTATCCAAAGTGATGGTGAGGGATATTATTAGTAGAATTCAACTTGGATGGTTGAAGTGGAGGAATGCATCAGGCTTATTGTGTGATGGAAAAGTCTCCCTCAAACTTAAGAGAAAATTCTATAAGATGGTGGCAAGACCTGCAATGTTTTATTGTATAGAATGTTGGCCATTAAAAGAGAAGCAAACAATTAAGTTAAGTATTGCAGATATGAGGATGCTCAGGTGGATGAGTGTCATTATTCTAAGAGATAAAATGTGAAACAAGCATATACGTGAAAAGATTGGAGTAGCTACAATGGCAGATAAGATTAGAGAGAATCGCCTTAGATGATTTGGTCACATAAAACATCAGTTTTCTAATGACATGGTTAGAAGAGTAGATGTAGATTTGGCCTATGTTAAGAGAGGTAGAGATAGACCTAAAAAGACTTGGTTAAAAAATATTAGAAATGACATTTTTATTAAATTTAAATGAGAATTTGACTCTTAATATGATATAACAGAGAAAAAAATTCATGTAGCCAACCCCACGTAGTGGTATAAAGGCTTGATGTTGTTGTTTTTGTTAGATGAGTTATTAGAGAATTATAAAATTTTTTAGAAGATTGGTAGCACTAAATAGATAGCAAGAATTTGCCTTTTTTTAATGGACATCCCAGTTGGGTTTCTTGAGGGAAAAAAAGATTTATAGCCAGTTGGGTTTCTTGAGGGAAAGAAAGATTTATAGTTTACATACACTCCTCTCCTTCATCCAACTAAAGCTAGATTTAGTAAGAAATTTGGAGCCATATACACTTATGGGTCTGCATTATTTGGTTAAAATTAAAAATTGATCCGAATTGAAATTATTTTGATAATTCGGTTGATTTTATCTTGTTAGTTGATATGTTTAAGTTATTTGATTTAAAATTTTTGGACCAATTTGTTTTAAATTCAATAAAATTGAACAAAATATAGGGTAATTGCAAGACAACAAGAGTCATTGACTATGCATTACCCATACTATCAAAAATCACGAACAGTCACCCTAGCTATTACTCCTAAAGAGCTATAGAAGTCTGAGTCTGTGATTACCGCCAAGCAACTACTTGGTGATGACTACTAAACGACAGAAACTTCTATCGCAATCCCCTATTTGATGCTTATATCATCACTAGGAAAAATTTCAACAGCCCAAATCTCTCCAAAAATCTCTTTAAGAGGCTCACAACAAGGTCATCGAGATCTCCCTCAACCACCTCTCCATTATTCGCTCCACCTTTGCCTCTGCAACAATTGCCCATCCAACCAACGATGTGCCACTTCAAACCACTAGAAAGTCACTCATTGCTCTTTTTTGCTTCCCTTCAAAGAAAGTAAACATTTTGTCCCCTTTGGATCTCTTATTGCTTCCACCATTTAAAAAGTTCCCCTTTTTCCCCTTCTACATCTATATTTGAAGAATTTTTTCAGTAATTATTCTGAGTCTAATTGGTGTAAAAACTTTACAATGCTCCTGTGTCATGATAATTTCATTTACTCCATGTTCTATAGCTTGTAGTTATGATGTTTTAAAGTATAAACATCACATTGTCTTAAGAGCCTAACATTTGAGTTCAAGCAAAAGAACATGCACTGCAAAGAAAACGAGGAAAAACATATAATTTCTAGTTCGAATATCATATACAAGTAGGCAATCAATCTAGCAATGTAATGTATAAAAAACAGAAAAGAAAAGTGTCCACGGCAGGTGCCACTCAATAGACAAACTAATGTCTACAATAAAGTAAAGGTGGTCAAGCTCCATTGACTATAAGCTTGAATTTCTACTCCCAAACATGATGCAAGTATGCACAAAATAAAATAATATTATAAGTTATTATATTTGCTAGGAAACTAAAATCAAGTATTTGAATTTATGTTTGAGGCACTAAATTCAATTGAACTAAAATCAAATCAAATAAACTAGAATATATTTTTATTCGGTTTGATTCATTTGTAAGTACATATTGGTCAATTCAATTTTCTAAATTTTAAATCCAATAGCATTTGGCTTAAGAAATTCATCAACCAATCCATAAAAATCGACTAAATATACACCCAAATTAAAACACGTCTAATTAATAGGAAAAATAAATTAAAATAAGCTACTAGGATTGCATAATACAGCCAAGTTTCTTCTGGTAAGTAGATTTGTTCTATAAGCATCTAACCTTTAACATAATATGACCTTTGCAAGGGGACTAAGGGTTCAAAGAGGGAGTTTTGGGCTACTCAAAATCACTTAAAATTTAATATTGGAGGACTGGTCCGCCAAGATTTATGACTTTGAATTTTTTGCTTGATGATATAAGCATTTGCCAATCTTGATGCAGTATAAATGTTCGCTCTTAGTGATGCATCATTAAATCCATTCATTTCGACTATTATTTTGTAATAATTTACTTATAAATAGTTGAAAAAAATGGGCCTTAGCCACATTCTCAATGATCCCTCTATTATGCATTAGCCTTACAACCCAACTTCATGTCTCTTGTTGCTCGACTCAGCATTTCTTGTTGGCCCTTTGTACTCAACTATAAGCATTTTTTTCCATTAACGACCACATCTGCCTCTCACTCACATCATGCGTAGACCTTGAGATGTGACAAAATATCATTAATCATGGGCCATGTGTCGAAGCATGGCAACGAGTTACACATTTGTTCGAAGAATCAAGGCTTGGTAGAGTTCGAGTAGAAAACAAAAAAGAGATTGATTGTAGAAATTAATTTGAAGGTTGATTTGTTGGTAGTCAAGCTTCTTAAATGTTGTTAGCCAAAGGAGTGGATTCTGGACATGAATTTGGTGCCTAAGAGGCATTGAAAAAGCCATTTTTGTTGTGGCACCCACAAGACATTACTTTGTCATGGTATGAAGTCATTATGGCACATGAATGATCTTGACTAAGTGTAGAAAATGAGCCATTACAAAGTTATATCCGAAATAATCTTCCCTATAGAGATGTTTATGACTATGATGAAACATATCAATAAAATAATAATGCTAACTCCATAATGAATATTGAGATGGGCTTTTATGATTGTCATGTATCTTTAACCTATAAGCAATATCTTAAATAATTCAATCCTTATACCGATGTAAAGATAAAATAAGAAAACATTTGCAAAGCTCAATATTAGGGGTTTAAGATATTGATGATACAAAATTGTTGTAGACAATGGAGAGAAATTAAAAAAAATGATCTTCATTAATTTAGATCTATTTAAAGATTGAATAAGCATCTAGCAAAAAAGATGCAAAAAAGAGGCAAACACACATGGAAAATGGATTACAGGAGATGAATGCATAATTGCTAGCTTGAGGGAAGGTGAATGCGTGTAAATGTAACTGATCAGTCAGGCACAATCATAGATATGAGCTATAATGGTGTCGAAGGCTAAGATCCATAAAACTAATGAATAAATTTTAGGGGTCACAGTGGAAGTTTGAGGTTGAGATGTATATAAATAGAAAAGATACCTATATTTGGATGCAAATTAGAGAAAGAAGGTTGGTGTGATGTGGCAATGCTAAATAGCACAGAACATAGGGAAGGCAACAACACATGAATGTGAAGAGTCTTGAACAAAAAAAAGTGCATGAGCACGCATCATGATCACATGCATGGGATTTGAGCGACCGGACTGCAGATATGATTGGGTTATAGGTGCCTCTCAATGGTATGAAATGGTTTAGAGGTAGTAACATGAAGGTCAAATCTATGGATAATCGATGTAGGTGGAATTTTCCATATGGATTGTGTGCAAGTTGCTGCTTTAGAGGTATTATGGTCACAAATTGAAAGGCTATAAAATCAAATAATGCGGATTCCAAATGACATGGAGTTATATCAAAAAAAGAACAAAATTCACTAAGAAAGATAGGGTAGAGAAAATGAGAAGTTACAATTTCAATTCATCATCAAATGATCAAAAATACAAGCATGAAATCCCTATTTATAAAATAGGATTCCAAATATAAAATAAAGTATTTGAATCAAAATATAATCATATATAATTCTAAATAATTCAAAATTCTAACCTTATGATAATTGATGCTTATTTGAATTATAATAAATTATTAAATCTAATTTAAATTAAAAAAAAATAAACAAATCCTAAAAAATCCTAAACTTCATTTACTGTGTTTCATAACAATCATTAATAATTAGCCTTAAATTGCATCTCAAATATGAAACATTGTTGTAACGCAAATGTACATTCTAATATTGTACTAAAATTTTCAAAAATACTTATCAAGTGTGTGCTCATAGCAAGTTTACGTTACTAGCTAAGATACAGCATAAAACTATGAGGGACTAATTTTTTACCTTCTTGCCACGAATAACAGCCCCAGGTTCACCTTGTATAACCATATACTTGACATTGCCAAGGTATAAACCAGTTGGGGCAAGAGATCCAGGTTCAGCAAAGTCGTTCAGAATGGCAGTTATTTCTTCGGGTTTGAACTGGAAATCAATCAAAAGTGGCTTAATAAGAACAATTATTTGCAATGTAGACATAATGATAAGTTGGCTTCATCACAAATAAAATATAGGATATTCTTTTGATGTCAAGTGGAACCACTCGGATAAACAGCTAAGCTCTCATGGATTAGTATTAAAACTATTTAACATCATGATAATTTGCAAAAATTTGACAGTAACTTATGTCTTAAATTCAAAATATTTAATAAGCAGCATACGTCTAAAGTGTAATTTATCTACATTTTCCACACGGAATATATCATAACAAAAAACCTTTTATGCATTTAAAAAGCCATGGAAACAAAAGGGTTGTGTGTAAGCCAAATTTCGAATGAAAGAACAATATCATCAATAGTAAAATGTAATAAAAACAAAGAAAATAAATTCAAGACCAAGAGCTCATAATATTTTGACTCACACTGAAAAAAGCCCACATATCCAAATCAAGCACCATGATAACATGATTAACCATCATTATCTTATCATGCCAATAATGATCATTCATATGATCAAAGCTGAAAATTCGATTTATAATAGAACAGTTTTACGTTTTTTATCTACATTAAGTAGCTTTCCAAGTTCTCATTCTAAGCAGGCACTTTAGTAGAAAAAATATATTTAAAAACCATATTTTAATTTCTTATTTTTGGAAACGAAATGGATGGTTTCCTGAATGTGAAAGTATCCATAAGGGTGTTTTCACATTTGGGAAACATGCCTACTTATTGCACTAAGGCTATAATTATCATTATCAAGTTTTATTGGTTTACTAATTAATTAAAAGTCAATTAATTAATTAGAGAGTAATTATGGTTATTATGGATTAATTCTGGCTACGATTATCATTATTAAAATTTATTGGATTAATAAATTAAATTTTAGTGAAATAATTTATCATTAACAATATTCTAAGGTTAAATAGAGATTAATTATAGCTTTGATTAAGGTTATAAATGCTTATTATATTTTATTTATACTTATTAGTTAAACAATAAAAAAGTTTAATAATTAATTAGCTACAATATATTTAATTCTTTAGAATGTTTAAGGATTAATTACAAGTTAATTAAGATCATTAAGATTTTTTAGCATTAACTAATGATAATACACATTAAAGTATTAATTATATTATTAATTAACTATATTATTAATTAATTAATTGGATAAATTGGCATTTATTGAGTTAATTGGTAACTTTAGGATTAATTAAGATATTTCCAAAAGTAATTAATATTTTATTTGTTTTAGTTATAGTAATTAGAGCGACGCGCTGCCAGGTCCCAAGTCCTGGATGAGAAAAGTGGAGGGTTGCGTTAGGTAGTCGACAGCCAGCGTAAAACTTATCGAATAATAATGACATGAATCCTTTAAGAAATTGTGTTAATGCTAGGGCGTCCCCTGGAAGCGACGCGCTGTATGACCTGAATACAATAACAAGTGTGCAAGGGCCGCTGCACCGGCGCCCGAGTGCAGTGTTAAATAGGCAAGGGTTCCCACATCAAGGACGGATGTGGGCAAAGAAGCTAGTCCATGATACTAAAATTAGGATAGGAACTTGGAATATAAGTTCCCTTACAGGAAAATTAATTGAATTAATATATATTATGATTCATAGGAAGATAAATATTTTGTGCATTCAGGAAACTAAATGGGTTGGAGAGAAGTCTAAGGAAATTGATAGTTTAGGATTTAAACTTTGGTATTCGGGTAGGAGCCGTACTAGAAATGATGTAGGTGTTATTATAGACAAGAGTATGAAGGATAATATTATAAAAATTAATAAGATTGGAAATAGAATTATAGCTTTAAAGATTGTTGTTGAGGATAAGATTGTTAATATTATAAGTGCTTATGCTTCTCAAGTAGGTTTGGATATGAGTTCTAAATTAAATTTTTGGAATGACTTAGAAGAAGAATTACAAAAGAAACCTCTAAAAGAAAGTTTTTATTATAGGAGATTTAAATGAACATGTTGGTAGAGAGGTAAATGATTTTAAAAGCATTCATGGTGGCTATGATTTTGGAGCGACAAATGAAGGTGGCAAAACATATTAGATTTTTATTTAGCTTATAATTTTTCAATTGCTAAGAAATACCTTATTTAAGAAAATGAATGAACATCTCATTACTTATAAAAATGGATATAGTACAATCCAAATTGACTATTTTTTATAAAAAAATTAGATCGTTTAGATTGCAAAGATTGTAAAGTTATTTCGAGTAAAAATTTATGTACCCAACATCGATTATTAGTTTTGGACTTTAAGATAAAGGGACAAATAATAAAAAATAAAGTAAAACGATATTCTATGATTAGATGGGGGAATTTAAAGAATATTAACAAAAAAATTTTTGAGAGTAAGATTTTGTCTATGTATGAGGATGCTAATGTTATGTGGGAAAAAGTGGCAAGTGATATTAAGAATATTGCAAAAGATGTACTTGGAGTATCAAAGGGAAAAGCTCCTAATAGTAAAAATAGTTGGTGATGGAATCAAAATGTGCAAGAAAAGATTAAGAATAAGAAAATTTGTTATAAAAATTGATTTAATTTTAAAAATTTTTATAATTGGGAAAGATATAAAGAGGCTCAGAGAAGCATAATACTAAGTTAAGTGTGACAGAGATGAAAATGCTCAGGTGGTTGAGTGGCTTTACCCTTAGAGATAGGATACGAAATGATCATATACGTGAAAAGGTTGGAGTAGCTCTAGTAGAAGATAAGATTAGAGAGAGTCGCCTTAGATGGTTTGGTCACATAAAACGGCGGCCTTCCAATGACCCGGTTAGGAAAGTAGAGGTATTAGATTTGACTTATGTTAAGAAAGGTAGAGGCAGACCTAAAAAGACTTGGTTAGAAAATATTAGGAATGACATTTCTTTATTAGATTTAAACGATAATTTGACTTTTAATAGAACACAATGGAGAAAAATGATTCATGTAGCCGACCCCACGTAGTGGGATAAAGACTTGATGTTGTTGTTGTTGTTATTGTTGTTGTATAGTAATTAGAGCTGCATGACTAATAAACTCAAAATAGACTATAGTGATCAATAATTAACTATTTATTTAGGCTATTTAGTGATTTATTAGAGTTCTCATTAAAACCAATAAATTTGTAGTATTAATTACGGTAATCAGGCATATGATAATTAATTAAAGATGTAATTACTTATAATTGTAGCCTGAACAAATCAAGAATTGATTATGATTTTTATTTTCCCTTTCAAGCTGAAAATATGTAGATCCTCAAAACATGTTTTTTGTTTTAAATGAAAATATAAATAAAACGAGAAATAAAACAAAGCATAAACAACATTGAAAACAAAGCAAATCTATGCATGGCTTTCCTTTCATAGCCAAAAAAAACATCAAATAAATTTGTACAAAAGCACAAGGTTCCAAAAAGATGGACAAGAGATTGCTACATTGCAAAATAGGGTAGAAGTACAAAAGTTGTTTGAGACCTAAAAGAAGTAGCTAATTAGAGTAACGAAATTTTAATTGTAGGACCATGCGTTCCATTTCACTGCACAAAAAGACAACTATCTTAGCATGTATATGCCCAATTTCATCTCCCCCTGAAAACTCTTTTCTACTAGTTTCATTGCTTATCCTAGTCTTCATTCCAACACAAGAAATAAAGAGAATGAGCAGAGGCTCCACTCATTACCTCCTTCCTCAGTCCTCTTTTCAAAGCTCTCCTCATGTCTCAATTTCAGGTAATAAGTGAGAAATGGTTGAGAGTACACCTAATAACTCCTTTCCACCTTGTGTCAGAGCCTTCCCTTTTCCTTGTATAGCTTATTTGAACCAAGAGAGAGACATAGGCGAGGTAGAGAAAGAGAAAGAACATCATATAACCTTACAGAGACTTCCCATTCACCTAATTTAAGCAAATATATAAATGTAAAAGGTAGTGATAAGTGGGAAGACAATAGAGGGAATTTGATCACTATCTCACAAACAGTTATACCATAAGTCCAACCAACATATAAGATAAAGAGCTTCAACTGGCGCTGGTCATGGCTACGAGGAAAACATAGGCAATTCTATATCCCCTGGTGGAGGAATATGGTCCCTTGGAACTTGCACAGCAAAGATATGGCATTTAAAAGGAAAATGCTATAATCCTACTGAAGATCTCATCACAGCCAATACATTGAAATTCCCCTTATATTTACAAGATTTGTTAACCAAAAAGTGATGGGTCGGCAATCTCCAAATAAGCACATCAACTGACTAAATAATGAATCTATGTTTAACATCTTGTTCAAGTGTAATTGAGCCACCCTATAGCTCTTCTTCAGTCTCATGTTCAACATTGTTCCATAAATTTTAACAACTTAAGTCAATGGACAAAACTAGCAACAATAAAAACAACATAAGGCATTTATCCCACTACGTGGGGCTAGATGAATCATTTGTCTCCATTGTATTCTATTAAGAGTTAAATTCTCATTTAAATCTAATAAAAAATGTCATTTCTAATATTTTCTAATCAAGTCTTTCTTAGGTCTACCTCTATCTTTCTTAAAATAGGCCAAATCTAATACATATACTCTCCTAACCAGTCATCGAAAGGCTGACATTTTATGTGAACAAACCATCTAAGACGACTCTCTTTAATCTTATATGTCACTGGAATTACTCCGACCTTTTCACGTATATACTCGTTTTGCATTGTCTATAAGAGTAAAGCTTCTAAGCATCTTCATATTTGCAATACTTTAATTAATTTTATGTTTATCTTCTAATGGCCAACATTTCACGCCATAAATCATTGCAGGTCTCACCACCATCTTATAGAGTTTTCCATTAAGTTTGAGGGGTATTTTTCTATCACGCAATAAGCCCAATGCAATCATCCACTTCAACCATCCAACTTGAATTCTACTAATAAAATCACTATCTATTTAACTATCACTTTGAACAATAGACCCGAGATATCTAAAAAGTATACTCTTATTAATGATTTGATCGCCCAAAATCACAATCCCCTCACTAGATCTATTACTTCTAAAATTACACTACATGTATTCGGTTTTAGATCTACTCAAACAAAAATATTTAGACTCAATGATTAAACTCCATAATCCAAGTTTACCTTGAACTCCCTCTAATCTTATCAACAAGAATAATATCATTAACAAAAAGAATACACCAGGGTACATCCTTTTGCAAATGTCTAGTAAAAGCATCCATGATTAAAGCCAAAATATATGGGCTTAATGCTAATCCTTAATGTAATCCAACTTAAATAGGAAAATGCTTGGTCTAACCACTTTGTGATTGAACAGAAGTAACATCTCGTACATACATATCCTCAATGACTTCAATATAAGCATTATTAACCCCAACAAAGTTATGATCTTTGAGAAAAAAAAAATTACAAAGGTTGTTGCTAGTGTTCAAGATTTTTTTCTTTTTTGATGGGACAAAATGGAACAACAAAAATTTGTTAGACTTTATTATCAAAGTCTTGCCAAACCACATCAGTTTTCCTTGAATTTTCAACATCATTAAAAGTTTAGTAGGACATCAGCTAGCATACAATATGTTATCCCCATTAAATTTAAAATTAAAAAATAGTTGGCATGTTTTTTTGTATCATTAAGTACCCCTGCAATGGAGGGTCTAAGCAATCATTGCTATAACAAACCAAATACCACTACTTGGTGTTTGAAATACATGCAATTCAATCTATAAGATCCATCTTATTTAAACCTAGAAATTAGAAACCAGTAATCTTAAAGTATAATGTAGGCCATAATTTAAAAATTGAATGAATTACATATTTCAATAAATAAAGATTCAATTTCTTTTATACACACACTTATTAAAAGAAAAATGCTATCTCTACTACTTCATTTGCATCATGATAAAGACAATTTGGCAAGACAATAGAGCATGCCTCCCTAAAAGCTATAAGATCTATCATAGGAGCCTGTTTTTGATAGCTTTATTTTTAACTTAGCTTTTCAAAAAGCTATCATAGATCTATTTGGTTACAGTTTTCTTAATGCTTTTAAAAAAATGTAATGGTGAGAAGTAACTCTTTTACAACTAGATCAACTAGAGTAGCTATAAAAAATCATTTTCCAACTTTTCATAAGGAAAAAAATCTATAACACCAGCAACAACTTTCTAAAAAAAATCATTTTTCTCACAGCAGACCATAATTGTTGTAAAGATATTTTTATAGACAGCTGTAGCTGCATCAAATCGATCCCTATGCAAGCTTAGGAGCTAGAAACTGGTCATCTAAGAATGTAATGTACATCTTAATTTGAAAAATGCATGCTAAATGTTTCAATAAATAAAGATTCAACTTCTTCAATGCACATACTTTAAAAAAACATATAAGAACTCAATTACTTCATTTGTGTTATGATAAAGAAACATCGACAATAAAATTCATCATACTATGCAATAGTATAACTGATAGCAACATTTTTAAACATTATAATACAATAACTAAATAATGGGGATTTCAAATGATTGTGAGTAAGCTAATCAAATAAACTTAAAATTTGCAATATTTGGTTGGTAAATTTAGAAGGAAAAAAAAAACCAAAAACAAAGCTAAAACCCTAAATTGACTTTGTTCCAACAATTCCACAAACAAGACCAAGAAACGAACCTCTATTAGATCCAGCTTACAAATTTGGAAGTAACACAAATTATTTATAGTAAAATAGAGGAAGCATGCATTAAAATGAATGAATTTAAATTTAATAAAAAAGAAAACTAAGATGCAAATATAGTTGATTAGAGAGCCCGATACAGGGAGTCCAAGTGAATGTACGATCAATCATGCTAGTCTGAAGTTTACAAAAAAGACTGTTATACAGAAAAGATAGGTTTCCAATGAAATATGAAAATATAGTCCTCATTTTCATTATCAGAAGCTTCCATGTTAACAAAGATTTAATGAGCAACTGCTTCCCCAACAAAATTCGAATTACGAAACATCATCAAAAATTTCTAGGGTAACCGGAAGATTTCCAAAAAAAAACTAACCAAGCCGCAACCCAAAAACCCATCTCAGGGCTTCATTACCACAATGAGAAATCTCATCCTAATTAACTGGGAAGGGAACTCAACCCAATTTCCTTCTTATTCTGCTGATAAATCAATCAATATTCCATGTAAAGAAGGAAAAACACAAAGCATAGGCCATATCCAACATTACACAAAAAATTTTGAAATCAATGCAATCAGATATTAACAGAACCACCGACAGCTCAATTGTATGGAGATTGAATGCATTGCCTTTTGCCTTATAAAAAGATATAAAGTGCTTAAAAACCCTCAAAACAGAAACAACATTTAAGCGCATATACTTCTTGAAGAAGACTGAATCACCGGCGATCGCGATTAAAGATAATATATCAGATGAAAGAAAGGTCGATCGAAAGGAAAAGAAAGAATATCTGCCTGCGGGAAGGACTCGCTTTGAGCCCAGACACCGCCTTCGTGGCCGACGATAGCAGATGAAGTTAGACGTTGGCCGTCGATCTCACACATCAAATGATCGTCAACGTACGCTTGCCACGACATCTTCTAGCTGCTCTAGGTCTTTCTCCTTCTCTCGTTCTCCGGCTATAAACTTCCTGTTCCGATTGGGGCTGGCGATAAATATGACGTGGAGCTGGCGGAGAAATTGCGTGTGGGACACACAGAATTACGGTTCCGAAAGTGAAGAGAATATTTTAAAGTTGCTTGGACCGGATGCCGCCCACCACTAGATTTAACTCGAATGAATACTGGACTTCGCGTCCAAGGGTACTGATACGCGTCGATTAGACTATGTGCGGGTCGGTTGGTTGATTTTCTAGTTTTTTTTTTATGGCTTCAAGTCTCTCTCATAACCGTGGAGGTTTGGGGTGATTGATGGGTAAGTATGGTCGGGAATTTCTCATCTTGGGTTTGAGTTCATTCCACTACGGTTTAGCTTTTTCAGTGGGGCAAATCAAGTGTGGATCCAATGCCTGTGAATGACCTCGTTAGATTCTGATAATAGATAACTTCAGATTTATAAATCTGTCTACTTATTATCAGCCGACTTGCCTCTCCACTACCTAGTACCCTTTTTCAGCTTTTGTAGATGGATGCAATCACAGCTGTTCATTATCTCCACTACCAACACATCTCAGCCGTTGAGCTATAATCGTAGAATCATCTTCTTCTTTATAAGTTAAGCTCCACTGTAGCAAGATGATTAATGGATGAATAGATGAGAGCTCCTTTCTAGCATTTCTCTGCTTGTTCTGTTTCTAATTAGTTTTTGCAGGTTTCTTTGAGTTTCAGCTCAAACCATCAAGTCAACAGATTCCACTGAGAGATCAGTTACGCCATCAAGTATTTTCTTTGGAGTGGCAGAGGATAGATACTCCTGCTTTCAAAAAAAAACTCTCTGCATGCAGTCATCAATTGGTCAAATAAAATAAAATATTACCCTCTAGTTTTCATATTGCTCAATCTATTTATATAAAAGGCAGATTCATCACTCACAATATTATCACCACCGCTAAAATCATTATTTGATTTAATTATTTCAACACTCTCAAAGAATTTTGTTCTAAGCTTGATCTCCACCAAGCTTTTTTATTGTGTTAGCCTTAATATCCTTCTTCTAAGATTGAAGCAAAAGGTTATTCATAACATTTTGTCCATTGGATCAGACCTTTCATTGAGAATATTCCCCAACTTGGCTATCATCAATGAGGAACTAAAATGGTTCTTCGAAATATTCCCTTGACCTAGATATTGCATACCCCTTTCTCCCTATTGTTTTACCTTTCTGATGGATATTTTCTTCATAATGATTTAAGCAAGTTGTAATTTGGGAAATTATAAAGACATCAAATGCAAAAACACTTGTTTCCCATATGGTCTATGATGATGATTAAGTTGTATTTGGTAAAGCCAACACTGCCATTCAATAGCTTGAAAATATATTGGGAGAGTTTGCAGATTTTGTTGAATTGATAGTAAACACATAAAAATTTAATGTTTTTTTTTCACTAAAAGCATGGATCTGGACATTCAAATACTACCTTCCTCCATTATGGAAATTAATTTCTATGATTTACCTTGAAAATTTTGGGTAGAACTATCTTTACTACTAAACCAAGCATTTTAGTTTGTTCACCTATTACAATTTGTCTCATTGTTTTTGTGGCTAGAATTAAAAAACTCTCATTCTTACAAGAAAATTATATTTCATTAAAACCATAATTTAGAAATGCTTGGATTACTAGTTTTGACTAGTGAACATTATAAGTGGCTTCATTAAAAATATTTTATCTATGATCTCAAAACTTATATACCATATATGAGAGGATAACATAGTATGCATTATATATTGACTCAAGACTACTCTCCTTAGAGAAGGGAGAATAGAGGCTTCATTCACTTAGCACCCATGAAATTTATTGAGAGGATTGATGGAGAAATGTAGAGAGAATAAAGAGGATCGACATATGATTAATATTTATTCATTTAGAGAAAGCATATGATAAAGTTCCGGAGAGTTCTTGTAAAGAAAGGAGTTAATAATACTTGTATTTAAATTATTAAAGATATGTATGCATGAGCTATTACTTGTGTTCAAACACAATGTGGTTTAACCAAGTGTTTCTCTATTTCAGTTGGATTATATCAAGGATCAGCCTTAAGCCCATATCTTTTTGCCTTAGTCATGGAAGTTCTCACTAGACATTGTTGACCTCATTTTTCGAGGTCAATTTCCCCGAATTCAACTCTAGCACTTAGGTTTTCGTAGCCTAGAGTAGATGTCGCCCATAGGATTTCCCTTAGGTGGATACCCACTGACGTAGCGCTGACTCGACCCAAATCAAATCAAATCATTTAAAGATAATGAAAATTAAATTCGTTGAAATTGACATTAATGAGACCTAATTTATTTAGATCGACACGAGTTCGACTTGCCCAAGTTGTTTCACCCCGACTTAATTAAAATCAAAATCAATTTAATCTAATTTCAATTCAACTCCAAAATGAACTCAAATTAACCTCAGTTTATGATTCGTCAATGTCGATCAACTCAATTCGAGTTCGATGTAGTATAGATGACTATAATTAAACCCTTAAATCAACTCATCAATAAAACCCAAATTTCTTTCTAATAAAGTTGAATTTAACTTTTCGATCAAATCAAAATCAACCCTTAAATCTCTTTTAAAGCATAAATCAATCACAAACATTGTTTAGAGAGGATTATGTTATATATATTTAAAATCAATTTGAATAAAATAATATAGATTTTTTTTTTAGAGCCGGTTCAAAAATTCCCAGCCCTTCACTCCTACAGCAATTTGCGAACTGCTGCTCTTCTCATACTCCAGGTCGCATAAACCCCAGACTCCACTCGGCCATCTCCCTAACAGTTCCAAAAATTTCCCTCACACCTGCTTCCAGCCCACGATTTCCATCTCCTTCAAAGCCGCACAAAACCACCCAGTTCACTTTTGACAACTCCCGATCTCCCTCTCCATAAACGGTCCCGAACTACTCCTCTCATAAGGGATATCACACTCTATTCGCATAAAAGCCCAGCCGTTGCCTCTCTACAAAAAAAAAAAAAGAACAAATATCCTTATCATCTCTATATGATTATTGAATTAGTTTAAAGATTTTAGTGGTCCATTTAATCCTGCTTATAGAAATAATGAGATACATTGTTGTTTTGTTTCTTAAGTTCGTGGATAGTTTGTTATCATATTTTCCATTGATTCGTGTTTGGGAAATTTAAAAATAAAAATATGTTCTATAAATAGAGAGGTTGTTTTGACCTTAGATTTTCATTTCCATTATTGTTAACATCATGCATTGGATTATCCTCCTTCTAAATTCTATATGTGAGAATAATAGGTTCTTAATTCTACTTTCTAAGATGTGAATATGCCGGAGCTATTTCAGAAAATGAAAGGC
>NW_021319911.1:2392624-2400299 GCF_001605985.2 Dendrobium catenatum
TCTTTTCCTTTTTTTGTTTTGTTTTTTTTTTTTTGATTTAGCTTGCTTTCTTGTTGCTTTTCTTAATTAGCTTTCAAAAATCATCGCTGATATGATATCGTATGCCTTGTCCTTGCTTTTGAGAATTTGTAGTCAATGTTTTACATCTTTTAATCTATTAGATGGTAAAAATATTTTGTGATTGTGTCTCCATCTCTAACCTATTTTAGTGGCATAGTTTTCTTTTCTAATCAAAAATCTATTTCAAATTAAAGACTGTGTATGAAATTAAGATCTTTTCTAAACTTACTTAAGTAAATCTATCTTGTATTTATAATGCTAAAAGTTTTTTTGTCACATCAAGATTCCTCGTTACTCTTGTCATTGGTTATTGATTCTGTTTTATGGATAGTTCTTCTCTATGTTAGAGAGAGAGCACATATTCTCTAATATCTAGAATATATACTCACAACTAAGAAGTCTTTTTTAAGAGATTGAAAATGAAAATTTAGCTTGCAAAAAAAAAATGACCAATGACGCCAAATTGAAAAGAAAAAGTATATACACAAATGTGTATCAAAAATCAAGATGCTCAATGAGCCAATCAAATTGACAAGAGGCATAAAATGAGCCCACTAAAAGGCAAGCTATTCTCTCTTTTCAAATCTTTCAGGTCTATGAACTATATTTTGATGATTGGAAAACACTCTTACTTGTCTTGGACTGTCTTTTACTACTGACTTTCCAGGAATCAAAGATCGGACGGAAAAATGGAGCCAGCTCAAGATGGGGTAGATTATGGTTGAGTTAGTCTGTAATTTTATTTTTCTATTCTTGAGTCAATTGTAATCTTTGGTGTGACTGATGCAAAGTAACCCTACACATACACACTTGAGAGACTTAGAATTTCTATTTTTACTCAAATCGGCCAGGACGATATTTACATCGTCCTGGACGATCGGGCTTAAAACAAAAAATCTAATCAGGGGTTCTTAATTAAGGCAGCCGTCATTATCCAATCCGCTGGGACGATACTTATATCGGCCTGGACGATAAGCTCAAAATAGAAAGAAATTGCCGCCATAAATAATTAAGATATTCTGTATATTTGGCAATCGGCCAGGACGATTCTGGATCATCCTAGACGATATTCACAATTATGCCTTAATTGATCAGGCAATCAAGGAAATAATTAAGGATGATTGATATGATCACATCGTCCTGGACGATCGCAGGATCGGCTAGGACGATCGCAGGATCGGCTAGGACGATCTATTCTAAAATCTTTAGTTACTTCTAGATGATAAATATCGGTCAGTACAAATTCAGGGCGATGTGCTGGATGATCTGGATCGAACAGTTTGAATTCAGAGCGATGCTCTGGACGATTTTCCTCTGATTTGAACTGATCGGCCGGGACGATCGTGAGATCGTCCTGGTTGATCAAGCCAATTTTCAATCGTCCAGTTTGCATTTAGGGCGATGCTCTGGCCGATCTCATGGGATTTGTACTGATCGGCCAGGACGATTTCTATATCGTCCTGGACGATATAGTTGGCAACTTGTAATTAATGAGCTCCTTTGAAGCTCTTCTATTTAAGAGCTCTTGTTCAACTTTTTTGATACATTGCCTGGCTACTGTTGACTGAAAAGAGCCTAAAGGAGGATAGAGAGAGAGAGAGAGAGAGAGAGAGAGAGAGAGAGGATCTTGTGAGGGGGAGCTTGTGAGGGGATTCACAAGGGTTGCTTCAAGCATTGTTCCACATCTTCTTCCCTAGAGTCTCTTGTCCTTGGAAGGGTTGGGAGAGGTAAGTTCTAGCAAGCGATTGAGGTTCTCTGCCTGCTTCAGAAGAAAGCAAAAGGAGGAAGGTTCTCTGCCTTGCCGGGTGTGGCAAAAAGAGGTGTTTGTAAAGGCTTCTCGCCTAGCTGTGGGGGCTAAAGAAGAGTCACGATTGTAGTGCAATACTCGGAGGGCGCCTCCGGGGAGTGGACGTAGGTCGAGTTGACCGAACCACTATAAACCCTTGTGTTTTAATTTTTTACTGCTACCGCATTTATTTTTTGTGGTGAATTGGTTTGTATTTATGCTTTGCTTAGATAAATTTTTAAATACCAATTCACCCCCCCCTCTTGGTTAGCCTTGGGCCAGTTCTATAGGGCTTAACATCCCTAACGAACTTTCATATACGATTAGAGACAGTTTTCAAAAAGTTAGTTATTGATCATAGATCGTATGTATAAAATCGTATTTCATCTTTACAATCCTATTTTAAGTTTCTCATGTGGATGAACCTAATCATCATAAAATGATCTTTAATATTATGATCATCCTAGACAAACAAGCGTTCATCTATATGATTTTTTGGTTAAAATGCCTGTATTAAATGTTGCATTGGGAATGGCTTTTTACGAAAAGCCATTTCATTTTTTGGCCATTTTTATTCATATTTACAAAATATTTTTCATCCTGTACGATTTCAAACTCGTACGTATGATCAAAATTTTGTACGGTATGATACGTCATTTTTCTTTAAATTGAAAGGTCACGGAATTTTTTTTCTTCACATTCTCATTCAATTCCAATCCATCTTGAGTCTAAGATTTAAGAATGGCTAGTAGTATCAAACGTCCTCGTACATCCAAGGGCTCATCCTCTCGCTCTGGTAAAGATAAAAACTTTCTTTTTAAGGAAAATGAAAAAGCTTTTGATTACGTGGTAGCCAAAATTACCCCCTCTTGACTCCTTATTCAAAGTGACATAAACTTCTCTTTTATTCCACTTTTTGTCTCAACCCAAATTTCATTTATCCTCACCTTGATCTACGCCTACCATTAAGAAACTTTCCAGACTTTTCTTGTGAATATGAAAGTGAACCAAAATCGTACTAGGACAACCTCTTATGTCTTTAAGTAACACGTTGAAATAACTAAGGAAGATTTAGGAAACTTCCTTCACCTTAAAACCCAATGAGTTAGAGTACACCCCATGACCTCTAGAGCAGATTTTGATTGGTAAGAAATAAATCAGACTCTTAGAAGTGTTGCATAAGTAAGCCATCTTTCTTGTGTGTACACTCTTAACTAGAATGCTAGGACCATCCAGCATGTATTGAGAACTTCTATCATTCCCAAAGATAGTGATCATATAAACACTACAGGAAAATCACCCATTTCCGGCGGCCTTTTCCGGCGGTAATTGAACCTTTTTCGCCGGTAAAAATGGCGTAGGAAAATGAATTCCGGTGGTTTTTTTCGGAGGCAATTTTGTCCAGCGGCTTGGTCAAAAAAAAAAAACCGCTCCGGCAGCCAACCCCGCTCCCGCGGCTCAACCCCCCGGCGCTCCGGCAACCACCCCCGCTCCCGCGCTTTTTTTATTAAATTTTTAAAAGCCGCCGGAAAACCGTCGGAAATAAGTCTCAAAGCCGCCGGAAAGCCGCCGGTAATCCGTCTGAAAGCCGCCGGAAAAGTCCGCGGGAAAATTTTGCGGGAAATTAGCCGTCGCAAAATTTTGCGGGGAAATTAGCCATCGGAAAGCCGCCGGTAATCCGTCGGAAAGCCGTCGAAAAATTTTGTAGGAAATAAGCCATCAAAAACCGCCGGAAATCCGCCAGTTAAGCCGCCGGAAAACTGACCGCCGGAAAGCCGCCGAAAAATTCCGCCGGTAATAAGTGATTTTCCTGTAGTGAAAATTGACTCCGCTTTTGTCTACTATTACATACTTGATCATGACCGAAACTCCTATTTATAAAGCCCAATCAATCGTGGACTACATCTAGAAACTTTTTGATATTAGACTTTCTCATAATAGGAGGAAAAGGAATATGGCCTTAGGACACTTAGTTGTCTACATCTTAGAGAAAAAGTATAACTTGATCCATCATGATCCTCCCACACAACTTCCCATTTACTATACCGATGCCTCTTTTCATGCATTATTTAATCGAGATAAATATTTTGAGGAAGTAGAATTCAAGGAAGAAGGAGGAGCCCCTGCTCAAGAACCTGCACCTGGACTTGACTAGAATTTCTATAAAGAAATAATCAAGCAATTCGACAGACAGGAAACTCTTTTGTCTACTATCACATACTTGTTCAAACTTATTTTTATTAATTATTGGTATTTATGTTAAGATTTATTGATATTGGAAAGATCGAAAATATCAAAAGATACACAAAGCATGCAAAACTTGGAAAGATATATAAAATGTATCACTTGTTTAAAAAATGTGTAATATTCACCAAAGTGAAAAGAGACACAAAATTAACCCAAACTAAAAAGATGCACAAAGTGTGCCACAAAAATAGAACAGATATGCAATGTTGCCAATTGAAAATTTCATACTATTATTTCCTTTATCATTCTATCTTATATACAAATTCATATAATCAACAATAATCTTCACTAATAAATTAGAAACTAATTAATCTTTATTTCATCATTTTTGTAATGATTATTTTTATTTGATTTGTCTAGAATGAACAATGAATCTGATTGACTTTTCTTATCTTAGTTATTTTTTGATTTAAAATTTGAGTTTTTCTATTTAGCATTAGAAAGTAAATGGTGCATTTGCAATTAGTTTAAAATCTTCTTCTTCATCAAATATTTTGATTTATCCATAGAAACTTTTTATTTTAATATATACTTCCCTTTTTGTTGTTATAAAAAAGAGGAGTCATTAGTTATTGTTTGATGTTTTATTTATTTGATGCATTGGTTGGTTATTATTTGATGTTTTGTTTGTTTGATGCATTGGTTGTTTGATGTATGTATATGTGTGTTTATTTGTTCGTGTTATTTTTGTTTAGTTTTTTTATTTTATTTTATTTTATTTTTATCTAGGATTGTGTTTTTTATTTTCATTAGAATCTTTTATTTTAAATTGGTCATTCATTTAGGGAGAGCTTAGAAGAAAAATTGCCTTAAGTGTTAGCTCAAACAATAATTATTTTATCATCATAAAAAAAGAAGAGATTATTGCAACTTAGTTTTTAAAACTATGATTTATATCATGTGAGTTTTTTATGATTCCAAAATATTATTGTGTTGATTACTATTTTTTCTAACACATATTTAAAAATAATTATATTTGTATTGTTTGTGTGTACTAATATTTCAAGAAAACCATATTTCAGACCGTCAAAGAGTTCAAGACAGATTAGATTAGAGTTTTTTGTAATTGAAGTATGTACTTTTTATATTTTTCTTGAGTCTGAGAGAGTGCGATTGTGATTGGGTAACCATGCATACACATACTAGGGGAGCGAGTCAAAACTTATATTTTTTTAAAACTAATCATAATGTACGATTATGGAATCGTACTAGATGATTTTACCTGAGTGTTCCTCTAGAAAAAAGTTAAATGAATCATCCATTAGAAATTTTCTTTTAAACTATTCGTACTGTATGAAGTTAGATTCGTACATATGACATTCATAGTATGAAATGGATACATACCAATTTGTTCCGAATGAACTCATCATTTTTTGAACTGATAGTACTATACAAAGTGAGTTTTATACAGATGACATCTAGAGTATGAAATGAGTATGTACCAATTTGTCCCATACAAACAGCTGAATTTTTTGAACTATTTGTACTATACAAAATTAGTTTCGTACATATGACGTCTAGAGTATGAAATGGGTTCGTCCATATTCATACCATACAAGGCATGATTTGACTTAACAGTTTGTATTATACAATGTAGGGTTTGTATAAACGGCCATCAGAGTATGAAATGAGTTCATACGAAATCATGCAGAATGAACTTGTTCAGTTTTGAACTATTCATACTATATGATGTTAGTTCGTATATATGACTAACAGAGTATAAAATCAGGTTAGTATAGGATCATACATCAATTTTTGAACTATCCATACATATGAAGTACGATCGTATTGTATAATCTAAGTATGTTCAACTTGAAATTTTTAGTTGTATGGACGGTTTTTCTTGTCCTTCATATATAAGAGTCCTAAAACTAACTATCCATAAATCTTATGTGAATTTTCTCATGAGAGTGAGAGTGATTGTGTTTTGGGGGAGTATTTGGGAGTGAGGATTGAGAGATCTTGTAAGTGAAAATTATGAAGGGTTCACATGGTTACCCAAAGATGAGGTTCTCTTTATAAGTTCTTTAAATCTCTGTCCTACTTCTTTGAAGACTCTTGAGAGAATATGTTTGGATAAGATATGGTACTCTACTATCACCAAGAGGGTGAGAAAGGACACTGGTATTCTACCGTCACCAAGAGAGTAAGAAAGGATGTTGGTACTCTGTCATCACCAGGAGGGTAAGAAAGAAAGCCGGCACTCTACTGTCACCAAGAGGGTGAGAAAGGATGCTCACCAGAAGGGTAAAAAAGGATATTGGTACTTTGACATCACCAGGAGGGTGAGAAAGGACAACAAAACTCTATCGCACTGGGTTGGTGGAAGAGAGGTTATTATAAGGGCTTCTTCGCCTTGCTGTGAGAGTAAAAAAAGAGTCACTTTGGTATAGTGCAATATCTGAAGGAGTCTTCAGCGAGTTGATGTAGGTTTAATTGGATTGAACCACTATATGTTCTTCTATCTTTATTTTACTTCTTTTTATTTTCTACAAACTTATTTTTAGTGGTTGAAAGTTCATTTTTGAGAAAATTTATCATTGTAGTAAAAATTTTAAATTAGTTTTCTGAAAATCTAAGAGAAATTTTTTTAAAATAACTAATTCACCCCCATCTTGGTTTGCCTTTGGACAATTGTATTAGGCATAATAACCTATTGAAACTTTCACCTTCATTTCCCTCTCTAGTCTTATCAACAAGAAGAATATCATAAGAAAAAAGCATACACCAAGTTACATCCTCTTGCAATGTCTGGTGGGAAAAATATTATGTATCACCACGCAGATTTTGATTTCTCCTATTTTGTAATCGAATACTGCATTAAGAATAAAGTACAGTCTCGAGAGACTGATACAATATTCTACAATGGATTCAATATTAAAATAGGTTAAACCAAACATAAAAAACCTCAAAAAAATAAAGCCCAAAGTATGCTAATGTCGTCGCGTTGAGCTTCTCAGAATTCGGACACTCCTATTCCTCCTTTGACTCGTTAAATAATCAATGTTCACATCTTACTTTCTCCTTTGAAAATTCATACTTATATTCCTTGTCTTTTACTTTGTAATCAGATAAGGTATGAAATTCACTGCTTTTAATCGATGATTTCTTAGGATATCCCTTCCTTAGATTCGTAATTAACTATAGGGCATGCTCCTATAGGATTTAGAACCCCAGACTAAAATTAAAACCTTGTTTTATTTATTAAAACATATTGGGAAGAATCTTTGGGAATGCAGATATCTTTAAAAAAAATTATTATTGTCTAATCTTAAATATGCTCGTAGTATTGTTATTATTGTCTTTTCAGACAATATAATTATACGTTTGTATATATTAATTTTAGAAATGATGAATTTATAAAACCATTCTTACTTTTGGATGTTCTGAAAATTTTATGTTTCGTCTTTCAAGATGATATAATTGCTCCTTGCTATACTAAATAAAAGATGAATAAACTTGTTTCAAAAATGTATTTCTACTTTTACACATTCTATAGAATTTCATGTTCATCTTTTGAAGTGATATGTTATTCTTTGAACTATGTTTGATTATAGAAAATACGGTCAATTTTAAAACCCA
>NW_021319912.1:0-12152 GCF_001605985.2 Dendrobium catenatum
TGCTCTGCCGAGTTATTGTTTGTTAATGCGGGGGGGTGGGAAGGTGTTGAAAAACTTGGATAATATAATCATTAATGATTAAAATCTTCTGTTTCTTATGTATCCTAAGCTGTGGCCATGTGATTCAATTAAAACCCTAGCTATTGTAGGATAGTATTTCTATTCTGTCACTTGTTGGCACTAGCAACATGGTGGCGGAAATGTAGACAGATGCTTCATTAAATCTCTGTTCGTGCTTTTGATCGATGATCGAGTGCTCGATTACATTGCCTTTGTATATAGTTGTTTCTTGGTATGATGTTATTGAGGTGGTGCGTGCTTTTGGCACTTATACGCTGTGGATTGATGATGGTAAGGTTGCTGATGTTCATTTGGAGAGCTGTATGTCCCTCTTTAATTTGGGTTGGGATGCGTGGAACTATTAACTTTGTTGAGAGATGATGGTTGTTGTTCCTTTGGCTTTTAAAGGGTATGCGAGGCTATACATGCATTATCTCCTTATAACATATCCCATTCTTTTGCGCACTTTAGTTGATGAAGGTTGCTGATGGTTTTGAGACTAATCTTAGCTCATCCCTCTATGATGCTCGTTGGAGTCGAGCTTATGACATTCGGCTTGATCTGGTCATTTGCTAATGAGGCATTTGGAAGCCCAACTGAGAGGGAAGTTCGGAAAGATAATCGTTTTGAGCAATAATGCATGAACTGATTTTGACGACCTCTAACTGTGTAGAGGTGATGGGGATCGACTTGGATGAAGCTAGGATGGCTGTTCAGGTCGAGTCATCTTATAATTTGATATTGATTAACCACATCTATCGAAAAATCTTTTGCTTAATGGAGTGGTTGACAAAACGGCCAATATATACGGTAGAGGAAGAAAAAAGAAATTAGTTTCTGTCACTTTTCATTGCTGATGTCTGGATCGCTTATACCTCTGCTCTCATTGTCTTGGTGGTGTCCTTCTTGTTGTCTGGTTTGTGAGTACGCTGTTGAGGTTGTCATATTTTTTGTAGACCGTGGTGACATCTTCTTTCTCTGGCTTGCTTCGTTCGTCCATTGGCAAGGTGGCTTACTCTTGTCATTGACATATGCAGTTTCTTTCTCCTAATATACATCTGGTTTTGCTACGTTTTCTTGCAGGCTCTTCCATGTTATTTGGTTTGACTCCAGCGTTGGTGATGTGGTTGCGTTGGAGAGTTTTACTGTTGGACGGTTGCTGCTGTTCGAGTCAGATCAAACTGTTCATCTTCTTTGTAGCTTTGTTGGCTCGTTACTTGTATTCTTATTCATTGTTTTATTTTTCTATGATTTTTATAGATCGAATCAAAGTCTGTATGTTTTACTTTAAATGCTTGTCATTTACGAGGCTATTGATTCATTAATGACTTATTAATTCTTCTTTATCATGTAATTCAATGGCGAAGGCCTACTATGTGAGTGTGCTTGTCAAAAAAAAAAAAACAGTTTGATCAAACAATCCTCTACATGACGACTTTTACATACACGGGGAGGAATACTTCAAATCTTTATGGAACACCCAAAAAAAAAAAAAAAAAAAAAAAAAAAACACCGCGGTCTTCATGGTTCGGCAAAGGCGACGAAATAGGATTAGTCATCCGCTAAGCCTGCAAACGCTAACTTCAAGCGAGCGCGCATGACGATACCTATCACCGAATCTCGGGCATTTATTGTTACTAACCGATTGACAGAGCATCCTGTACCGTCGATTGGCAAGCCCGCTTCCGTGTTGACATGAATCGAAATAAAAAAAAATGCCACAATCATGTTGATCATCCGGCTGGAGCAGTGTTAGAGCAAAATTTACAAATATAGTCGGAGGAGGCAATTTTCGTGAAATGAGAAGATGTGGCCTCGGAGTTGAAACATTTTAATTAATGTATGATGCATCGCTTAAAGTACTCAATATTTTTAAGTTTTTAATAATGAAATTTGAATCAATGAACATTAAACATTTTTAATTAATAAGATTTATAATTAAAGTATATATATAAGCTATTAATTAATTAACTATATAATCTATAGACTTACTAATATCTTATATACCTATACGTGAGCTATTTATATATATTTATATACGTAGCTTATCACTTATAATATTATATACATCTATATATATATGAGCATCATCATGTTGCATATATATTTGTATAATTGTCAGATTTCAGAACAGTTATTCGAGAGTAAAGCTAAGGAATGAAGAGATATTACTTTAGGAAGCCATCATGGTGACATTTCTTTAAAAATACAATCAAAGCTTAAAAAAAAAAAAACGTTTTATGTCATTCATTTTTACTATAAGCTTTCCTGTCTTCACACTTCAAATTCCATATGTCTCTGTGAAGCATAATTGAAATCATGCAGTGTATCTCTCATGTGCCCTTTATTTGGAACGATGAAGAAAACGAAATTCCATTTGAGCTTAAGGAGCCAATTGAAGAAAGGCTGCACAACCCTTCTCTGCTCACACGCTATGTATCAGACATTCTCTTCACCTCCTTATAAACTTCACAGAGTTTCTGTCCGCTAGTCTCAAGTCTGTCTATTATTCTAGTATGAATACACATACTCGTACCATATAACCTGGGCAATATCATTCAGATGCTCGCTATACTGAGCATTCTTAAAGTAATGACAAAGCGGTCATACATATTCGCCACGGTTAAGTTACTAAACTCTGACCTCATACTCATTCATAAAGGAGCGTGAGTCTCATTGAGATTCAACCCTCGTTTTTGACATAAAAATCATCACAGCGGCTAGGCGATGCCGTCTCGCGCTACTGCCGGTGCAAGCAGCTCCCGACCCATCCGTTCAAACGGCGAGGTGGTGTAGTTAACTCGATAGGCAATAATAACCCACTAACTATCACGCGCTGAACAACTCACCCCGCGTCTCATCGTTCTCCTGCTCACACCATACTCCCGCTGGTCGAAGTCATCCCGGTTCGGATCGAGCTATTGTGCAGCGGTCGCCGACCTTGCGAGTCTTTGCTGAGTCCTTATACATGATGCATCGCCCCTTTGGACCGAACGTAGCGATTGCCCGACACGCCGGCTCGCCTCCAAGGCCTCCTTACGACCTCAACTCGTATATCCTCAGCTAGCTTCTCGTCGACGGATTGTGGCGTTTGGGCCTCGGTCGTCCTTACGCACGTCTGCCTGTTGACGCTGCAATGTTCAGTGACGCCCCGCATGATCTGTCGACCCGCGGTAGACTTCGCCACGTTCGGCAGCTCCTAAACCCGGAGCGATTTTACACGACACACCTGACGTGGTCTGGGATTCGCCTGGGTCATGCGGTTCTTAGTCGGAGTCGCCTGTTTTGCAAAACTGCGGCTGGGGTTTCGGCAGCCGCCGAAACCTTCGTTTGTGTAGAATTCACGCCCGTGGCTCTCATAGTGTCAATTCTTCCAGGTTTCAATAAGCCACGTGATATCTAACGTATACCTATCTCACCAGCGGCCGACATGAATGTAATTTATCACACTGTATAGCACTCAGAATAATAGGAGTTACGTATGTATATTTAAACTCACTAATTTACACTTACATTAAATTTTGTAAATAAACATCAATAATAATCCCCTCATATTGTTCGTTAAATCCTTGTAAATTGGCAGCAAGGGCGATAGTGGTGGTTTCGATGTAGGAGCAAAGGTGGTCGAAGATTGTTATTAGCGGATGTAGTAGCGAATCTCAAAGACGACGCCGACAAAAAATTTCTGTATCCCAGATCCCAGGGAGTTAGAATATAAGACAAGATAGTCCCCAGAAATATCGAAGTAAAAACTATGATCATACGCCAAATGTCTCGCTCACCCTTCTTGGTGATTCCATCGTCATTTAGGGGTGCAATCTTTTGACCCGACCCAAAGGTCCGACTCGGACGCAAACTTTGGGGTTCGGTTGACCCTACTTTAGCAAACGTTCTGGGTTCGCGGTTGAGATTTTCTTGATCCGTTATAAAACGGGTGGGTCGGGTTGACCCGAAAACCTGCATACATCAATCCCGACATGACCCAAAAGTTGAGGGTCCATCCGGGTTTCCGCCGTCACTACTACCGTCCGTGTCCCGCTGCGCGCTATACCGTCACCCGCTTCCGCGGCTAGCGCCGTTCACCCATGCCATCACGTCGCCTGTTAGCTCGTTCCCGCAAATGCGCAAACTCTATCCGCACGCAGCAACTCGGTTCCCAGTCCGCACTAGCGCCGAGCATGGACCATGTCAGCGCAGACCTGGGGCCTCCATCTGAAGTCCGAAAACAACGAGTTGCGTGGTTTAGCGAACTCCGTCCGGCACTCGCAATGTGGACGAGGCTCCGCCCTCTGCCAACGGGTGGGCGTGTCAACTCGCAACCCGCCCAGGTCGGTGTCAGGGTTAGAATATGGTTTGACCGTTTGCAAAAACGGGTCGGGTTCGGGTTACCCGTTTATACCCGAGTCAACTCTTGGTATTCGATCCAGTATCCTCCGATTACCCGTCGATCGCCACATTGCAGCCCCGCCTACATCACTCATGACTTCCTCCTACGATGGCGCAACCGAGATCGGATCACAGATACGTGTAGTATTCTTTGATTCATCAAGTAAATAGGGAGAACTTTAGATGCTCAGATATATCAAATCCTTATATCATTTAAGTGCGAAGGTGGTGATGTATAGAACATTTTTGATATGTCCTAGATTATTAAAATACTGACAGTTAAATTTAGTTTTATAAAGCCTAAGACCTGACAATTTAAATAGTCAACCTTAACTCACTCTTTTTAATTCATACTATTAGAATTTACACATATATTGAAAAAAAAAAAGATTAAAAAATGGATACAAACTCCCTATTTTTTCACACCTTTTTCTTTTTATATGAATATACTGAATAATGTGATCTTTTAGCTCTCTTTATTTCTGGAGGAATAATGCCCTAAAAACTCAATTATTCTTCTCTAGCTCTTTAGGGGATTGAATTAGTAGGGCTGAGCGTCATATCTCTATATGTGAACTCCTCGAATTAGAACTGAAAACTGAGCAATATCAAGTAGACCCTCTTTCTTTCTTTCTTTTTACTTATTTTTGATCATAGGTTCAATATTTCTTATTGCTAATCGATGTGCGTATATATATTATTCTAGGATAGTAACGTCTTGTGGACGTGGAAAAAGCCACAATATATTAGGTACTAATCTTACTAGAAGCTCGTTTTAGTATCTCAGTATTTCTTCAATCTGTTGTTTGGTCTTTTCTCTGCTTATCTGACTTAGTATTAATAGTAGTATAAGTCTGGTAGGACTTTCAACTTCATTTTAGAATTGTAACCAATCTATTAGTGAACATTCTTTATTAGTTATCCTCTACCGTTTTCTATATACACTTCCTTCACGTTGGTGTGTATTAGATATTATATAAAAAATAAAAAAAAGGCGCGAGCATAAGGACTCGCTAGAACGACATCTACTGGATGGTGCATAGTATAGCGATGATAAGAGAACGAGTCTTCGAATTCTCTCTCTTTGGCAATAGTGGGTGGCTGATTCATTTTAATCCAGAGTGAATTTAGTTCAACTATTAAAAATTATCAATTTATATTTCGTTGGCTTCTACAGATTACTTGTCATATCAGAATAGATAACTTCTTAGAGAGGAATTTATTTTAGGAGGATTATGACTTTTTAGGCATATTTATTTACCTCTTATATTTATGTAAATACAATCGTTAAGAATATATAGCCTATAATGGATAGTTATTAACTAAAATATTACTTGTAGCATGTCTCCTCAAATTAAGAATTATAATTCACATAAATATTAACTATATTAAATTATAATGATTTTATTGATTCGCTCTCCTTCATCGTGTATCTTATAATTTTGTGTGTATTCTTTATAGACATCTAAAGTAATGATATATAATTATACAATAATTATAAATTTAGTTATGGGCTAATTATTCTATCTCTATTTATGAGTCCTTAATTTATATATATCGTGATTTATTTTTTATTTATGTGTCTTTTATTTTATATTTATTTTCTATTTGTAATTAGGCAATCACCCAAAATGCAATAGGAAAGAATGATGAAACTAATGGAATATTTTGCTCTTAGCCGATTATAGTGTTAGTTTGTAATCTTGACATAAGGATGGGATCATAGATAAATCTAAAGGCATGTTTATTTATTGGTCAAATATTATGGACCTTTAATCGTACCACGTTACGAATAATGTTAAATCGATTGTCAACATAGACACTTTTAAAGATTAATGTATGAAATTCACAAAGTAAAGTCAAAATATTTTAAATTGAGTAAGGTTGACTATTATTAGGTCAATTATAAAATTTATATATTCATATAATATTATTTGAAATTTTGTATGTGAAGTGAATCATTGAATTGATATAAAAATAATAATTATTATGAGACTCTCTCTATAAATAAATATATAATGTATTAATATAATCATATAAAATGCACATAGGATCTTATAAATTATAAGTTAAAGAATATCTATTATACATTATAGTTAATCGTGTAGATCAGATTATAATATACTTCCCGAATATCATTTGGATTATGTCTTATATGTAAAAATTTAATAAGTAAATTTAATAGTGGATGAGATGAGTTGATGTTAATTCTTCGATTTTTAAATATCTCTTTTGACTTTGGCAAATTTCGAGAAAATTATGATCAAATACTCTTGATTGATTATAGGTAGGTTTTATCTATTAATTTCGGTTAAATTCCCGAATATAGGGTGGATATAGGAGGTATATCGTGATATCGTTCGGGATCGAACCGAGTATAGTACCGTAGGTTTGATTAATGGATATATATATATCTATATATAGTTATACTATAAAAATATATATATACCCTACTCAATATAGTAATATATATACTCCTATTTTCTTAATACACCACCAATTTCTCGCATACATAAAATAAAAAGAATTTGCTTACTCCTTTGCGATTTATATTGTTGCCATACGGGGTACGACGGTATAGTATTATTAATTTATGGTGAAGATAAAAGGCCCCTGCATAGTAAATTTTATAGATAGTTGCCGTTGTAAAGTCGGCCTGTTGGAAGAAACCGCACTTTTATGAAGTTTGGGTACCAACTCATAGTTTTATTTGAACAGCCAACAACAAAATACTAATATCGATATGGATTTTTGTTGGTCGATGACTTTCTTACTGCTTCTTAAAGCAAGCTTTTTGTATAGAAAATTGTGCTTTAAGAAGCAACAAGAGGAAGCAGACCTCAAACGAACCCAGAAAATAATAACTGGGATGTTCTGAAAAAATAAAAACAATAGAAAACTATCCCAAATAAAATCAGCTTTAAGTTCAATAAAAATTTTTAAAATTTATCACCAGTGATCTACATCAAATTTATATCTTAGTACTCATCATTCTAAGAAAATAATTAATTTATATTTTTTGTTGGTTATCAAATAACGAATGAAAAATATGCATTGCCTTTTGTGGCAAGCTGTGGCTTGCCCGGCATTCGGTGATTTGATTGCCCAGATGCTACAATACAGCACAACTTATGGTCAATAAATGAGAATCATGAGAAATCTTTGGGAATGTCCGCACCGTTAAGCCCTGAGTTTAGTGGAATCCCAAAGTAGCCAAGAGTAGGCATTTACATTATGACTTAGGTAAAGTCATCCAAATTCTTCTACTGGCTGAGTCAGAATTGAGTGATGTTTGCCAAGGTTCTATAATAAACTACTGCTAGGGAAAACACATAGCTCAGCGAACTATTTAGAGGTTGAAGAATGGCCAAAGGGCGTAATTGGGGAAATATAAATACACATTAGAAACTAGGCGTTGGTAAAGTCGGAGTATTCGTCTAACCCCATTGAGCTAACTTTGGGTTTTAGGTTCTTATTGAGCTCGAGCTCATTAGATAAGCTCTAAGGCGGCTCCGCTCCGTTTTAAAAAATTTGGTAAGTAGAGGCTCATTGCTCGCTTGGATTAAAACTGCCATGTGTTAACTCGAATTTGTGCACAGTGTTTCGACTCTTCTTAGTTTATAATTTTAAAATTATGGGTAGTGTTTTTAGCCCCAATTTGTAATATTTAATATAAAATTAAGTTTAAAAGAATTGCCTCCCTAAAGATAGTTAAATTAGTATACTTTAAGCAATATATGTTTAAGTTAATCAAGCGAACTCAAAAGTATAGAGCCGAGCCAAAGCAGCTTCGAGCTCTAGAATTTTGGCTTGGCTAATTGTAAATCTCACGCAACTCTGGGATGAACTCGTTATATGTGAGTCAAAGAATCTATGCTGACTCGGGGAGCCATCTCAATGCAGCCCTTGAACCAGGGGAGGCGCTAAGTGTATCTGGCGCGCCAATGATAGCATGCAAACTAGACGGCGTGACGCTGCCAATTACGTGGCAAAACATGGTGGCGATACGAGTGGCTTGCTGGCGGCTCACTGAGGAGTTGGTGCGACAGTTCTTTGAAGATGTATGATATTCTGTATATACACCATTTACTTTATTAGAGAAATAGATTCAGCATTAATTATCGCCCTCATGGGAATTTGTCTTTTTACAGCTTTAGCACGTAGGATTTTATTTTTTTATCGAGCTCAATGGGTTAGTGCGGCTTTAGGCGAAGCGGCATGCAAAGAATTATTTGGTTTATTGGATGAAAATCCTACTAAAACTATAAGCACGTGGCGATCGTCGCGATCCTGTGTGATGGGGCGGAACGGCTGGACTCAACTTTTGGTGAGAGCTTGTCGCGGGTGATCTTCAGGTTTGGGTGGTAACCGAACACCCCGCACGCTGCAAACACCGTTTTTTGAATCGAGATCAAAAAAATCACAATAACTCGACGCCGAGTTTGTAAAAGGTACTGGATCGGTCAACCCGAACCCGATTTTTTCGAGTCGGATTTTGGGGATCACTCACTGGTTCGTACAAAATAATAACATCACCTTATATGGTCGATTTGGGAAGAAATCACTTCGAAAGGGTGACGTTGAACAAATTTTATGTACGCGTAGTGTGTGGATTCCTTTCATTGTATAACCTGTATAGTCATCCTTTGCTCTCATCGAAACCCCACTATCGCCCTTCTGACATTTTACCAAGTTCTTATACAAGACTAATATCTAAATAGATACTGAGGGTTATTTTGATGTATTTAAAATTTTTATGTTTACATAATTAGTGAAGTTTAATACTTAATACGTAATCTATTATTCGAGTGCTATATAGGGGTGTCAAATCTAAGTTTCATGTTAGATTCGGGGAACTCGTGTGTCTGTGACCTGAATTAATCCTAGATTACAACGGGATTGAACACCGAACCCAACCCAGTTTTGCAAACGGGTCGAAAACATGAACCAGAGATAACCGTCATGTGTTGTAAACCGCGGTTTAAGAGGCGAACGTGCGATTCTCCGCGTCGGACAGTTGGGGCTTCGCGTCAAAGCGAGCCGCGGGAAAGCGAGGCTCAGTCGCGGCGCCGGTTTGGAACGTCGCTCGAAGGAGCCATTGGACGCGAACCGCGTGTGCGGCGACGGCGTGCGGTGGCCGATGCAAGCCAGCAATGCGAAGTCGGCGACGCTGGCATCATTAGTCGCATCGAAACGGTGACTCGACAACGCGGAATGATTTGACAGAGCATGATGACGAAAATGGCGGACGTGATTCATCTGAAGTTGGCGTTGTATAGGGAGTTTTTTCACCGACGTTAACCGGAATTGAGTTTCGAGTGTTGCCCCAAGGGTCAAACCGAACCTTGACCCCAGTCCCCGGTCTACGTTTATTCTACAACAGTGAATTACCAGAAACCCACCCGTATTTGGAAAATAGAGTCAAGTTTTTTATGTGCTAACTACGAGTTGTAATTTGAGCTCCATATGTGCATTATCTTGAAATTCCCTAAAAATATATTAGAACAAAGTACAATTGTCTGAAATAATAGTATTCTATATTATGTGAAAGTTGTTTAGGAGAAGTACATAGGAAGAGGTGAGTGCATGCTTTCTTTCAATTGGTGGCTCTTAAGATCCAAAATTTCTCTTTTCCATCTCATTATCATATAAGTGAGCACAATCAAAGTTACATAGTGCATGTTTTAATTATGCCTTCAAAGAGACAAATGAAGATGAAGTGTTACTAAGGAAAGCTATATGAAAATAAATACATAAACGTTTTTTTTTTTTTTAGCGTTTGATTTGTTTTATTTATGAAAGTAAACAATTTTTGATTGCTTCTAATATAGTAACATATTCTTTTACTTTAGCATTTACTTTCAATAAGATGTTTAAATATGACAATTTTAAACAAATTATCATGCACAATGATGAGCTCATATAGATTATATATAATAAATTATATACTTATATTAGTACTAATTATATTATATATATTATTAAATAAAATATATATTTACGTATATTAAGTAGTACTAATAGTATCTATATATGTAATATATATATTATAAATAACTATCATACTATATATTTTATATACAATCTTTTTAATTAAAAATTGTTTAAGTGTCGATTATAGTTCATATTTCATTATTATACTTAATAATTATTATTTCACTTTAAGAAGATGATATATTATTTAAAAGTTTTCAACCCGGAGCCCACATTCCATTTCACGAAAAGAGACTTGCTTCTCTGAGACTATATTTTTGTAATTTTGGCTCTACACATGCCTCAGCCGGATGTATCAACAGTGATTGTTGGCATATTTTTTTTAATTTGATTTCTTCCGCTAGATTCGAAGATTTCTCCGTTTGTATCTATGAATGTTTTTATTCAAGAGTTTTTTTTTGTTTTTTTTTTGACAAAACTCAACATATAGGCCATGAGGCCTTCGCATTGATATGAAAAGAGAATTATAAGTCATTAATGAATCAATAGCCCTCTACAAATACAACATTTAAAGTAAAACATACGAGACTTTGATTCGATCTATTACAATAAAACTCATAGAAAATAAAACAATGAATAAGATAAAGTAAACGAGCCAACAAAGCTACAAAAGAAGATGAAACAGTTGATTGAGTCGAACAGCAGCAACCTCCAAAGTAAAACTCCCAACCAACCAGCATCAATCCAACGTGGATCAAACAAAAGTAACATGGAAGAAGCCTGCAAAGAACACAACAAAACACAGCTAAAAAAGGAGAAGAAACTCAATATGTCAAAGGAACAAACAGTAACCACTTGCCAACGACGAAGAAGAAGCCAGAGAAGGAAGATGTCACCACCCTAACAAAAAAATATGACAACCAACAGCTCCACAACCAACAACCAAAAACACCACCAAAACAATGAACAGAGTAAAGCGATCCAACATCAGCAATGAAAAACCAAACTATTTCTTTTTTTCTTCCTCCTACGACGTTTGTCACCACCCATAGCAAAAGATTTTTCGATAATGTGGTTAATATTCAAATTATAACTCGCCTGAACAGCATCCTTAGGCTCATCCAAGTCATCCCCATCACCTCCACAGGTTGAGGAGTCAAAATCATCATGCCAATTATTTTGCTCCAAACAATTATTTTCCAACTTACCCTCCAGTTGGGCTTCCAAAGCCTCATTAGCAATGACAGAAGCCGGAATGTCAATAAGCGACTCCAACAGCATCATAGGAGAGCTAAAATTAGTCTCAAAACCATCAGCAACCTCATCAACTAAAGTAGGCAAAAGAATGGGATAGTTATAAGGTTAATAATGCAGTTATTAGCCTCCATACCCTTAAAAGCCAAAGGAACAACAACCATACTCTCAACATTATAGTCCACGACATCCCCAGCCCCAATAATTAAAGGAGGAATACAGCCTCCAAAAACATCAGCAACCTTACCATCCAAGCCCCCACTAGCCAAAAGCACAACAACCTCAATAACATCAACAAGAACATTATTCAAAGGCACGACAACCTCATCATCATCAACACGAACAGGATTTAATGAAGCATTGTCTACATTTCCCCCAGCATTTCTAGTGCCAACAATGACAGAATAGAATATATCCACAATAGAGATGGTTTCATTGAACAATGCCACATTAGGAACATAAGAAACAGAAATTTTATCATTAATATCTAAATTATCCAAGTTATTCAACACCCCCCC
>NW_021319912.1:12167-27823 GCF_001605985.2 Dendrobium catenatum
CCAGCATTAACAACAGCAATACTCGGCAGAGCATTGGAGGGAAGAGGACGACAATCACCCAGCAAATGCCCAAAACTTTTACACTTAGCGCAAAAGGAAGGAAATTCCTCCATAACAACAGTTTGAATGTAACAATATTTTTTGGGACCTAGACACACTTTATCTGGATAATTTTTAATAATATCAAGCTCGACCAAAACACAAGCAAGAGAAGGCCGCGACCCTAAAGAGGTAGCATTATCCACCTTTAAAGGTTGACCAAAGAGCGATCTGAGGCCATGAAGTATGTGTAGAGAGAATAAGTGTGGGCGAAGGTTTGGGAAAGAAACTCATATAGGAATAACCGAATATTCCACTATAATGTCACAAAGAGGGGACCATTTAGTCAACTTCATATAACAATTGTTAACAAGATAAGATATATGACATAAAACAAGACTATAATCCATGTCATTGAAAAGTTTAATCAAAATGTGGGAAGGATCCAATAATGTAACATAGAAATCCCCTTGAAACTTAAGCTTGAAAAAAGACCTACGGATAGAATCAAGGGAAGGGCGATTGGAGGGAAAAAAACTGACTAAAGCTTATTGAAAAGGGACAGCGAGTGCCAAAATCTCTTCCTCCGATATCCATAGTTATGTAAGACCATGACAAGATGAAGATTTCAGTTCTGGAAAAAACAAAGTTTAAAGTACCAGCGAGAGCCTTAAAGAAAGAGCGAGATTTGGTCGGATCGTCCAAAAAATCACGGTTGGCCAAACGATTCACCATCATTTCGGCCAAGAGGCCGGAGGTGGACTAAACAAAAGAAAACCAGAGAAAAAAGGAAGAGGAGGAGCTTCCATAAACTTTGAACGGCAAAACAGGGGCCGGCCAGTGCCACCGATCGGCCGCTAGGGAAACCTTAATGGAAAGGGAACGAGGGCGGGAGCGAGAGGACTTTCTCTCAATTGTCCATTGTCTATTGGCTTTGTTGTTGTTGGTAGATTTAAGAGAGATTGTTTGTTTCTTCATTTTAGGGTTGTGAAGTCTTAAGGTTTTTTCTTAAAGAAATTTTAAGATCTGTGATATTAATAAATTTGAGATTATTTTTTAAACAAAGATTTATAATATTTTTATTTGATATTGCATTTATTCCATAGATCTAAAATTTTGTATTCATATATATTTCCTACCCTAAGCCCTTAAATAAATATAACATATGTATATCAAAAGTGAACGATCATGGATAAATGATAAACTCTTACCTAAATGAAAATGTTTAGCTAACGAATTTCTCTAGGGGGTTAAATGTTCTTTGTATGTCGTTTCTCAACTGCCTCCTTTTCAATATGACAGAATGTTTTGATGTCCATACTTAAACATAAAAATTAAACCTACCTAACACCAAATGAAGTCAAAGTTAATTTATATAAGAGGGGATTTCAACATAATTATTGATTTTGGTCATCCAATACAGAGTGCAAGCCACCTATCAACTTTCACAATAGTGCTTCAACAAGTTATGAATCATTAAATAATAAACAAATCATAAGATGCCAAAAAATAAGTTTTGATTTAAATATCTTGCAATTTATGGAAGTTGACGTTGAAGAGCCCCCTAAAATCAAAGCCCAAAGATTTTTATGGATGATTAAGTGATGCTCAACAGCCATTTTTGAATACTTGTAACTTGTGTAAGTCACTACTTGTTATCGATTTCTATAAGAATGATCAGCATCAAAACATAGTTTAATATACCACGAGAAAATTTCAATCAATTAATTGAATTGCTACAAGAAACTAATCCAACGAATAATTTAGTATTGAATGATTTTTACATGAATAAAAATTTGGTATCCATATTAGGTTTGAATGCATAGAAAATAGATTGTTACACTAAAGATTGCATGTCCTATTATAATGTTTATGCAATGAGAGTTAAATGCAAGCTCTGTGGGGCACCTAGATTCAATATATAAGTTACAAAATAACATAAATAGAAAGATATTCCATAGAAATGTTTGTTTTATTTGCCTCTTATTCCATGTCTAAAAAACTATTGTAATCTGAGCAATATATAGCATATGTGATGACATCATTAAAAGAGTAGTTGAACCTAACATTTTAAGTCATCCATTAGATCCTAAAGCATGAAAGCACTTTAATCATACACATTTAGAATTTACTTCTAAATTACAATTTATCATAAGGGTTTTGTATTCATGATTTCACCCCATATAATCAAGTTAGCTTACCATATTCTTATTGTCTTGCGATAGTTACACCTTATAATCTCCCTCCAAAGATGTTCATGACAACTATGTAAAGGTTTCTCACAAGTATTATTCAAAGCCCACATAATCCAAAGGAAAAATAGATATATATTTATAGTCATTGATAGATGAGTTGAAAATATATGCAAAATGTATTTATATTTTCTAGGCCTACTTTCTTGGAATTTTTTTTTTTGCACTTGGGTTTACTTTGGTTATCTTTATGAAATGTTTTTGGGTGATAAATCACTTGTTAAAGTTTTGTTTTAAAATTCAAAAAAAAAACATTTCTTTTTCTAAAAGTAAAAAAAAAAATTTGTTTGCTTTGAGTTTTTTGTTTAAATTGTTTAATCTCTTAATTGCTTCTGTATATCATATTTTTTATTTTAAGAAAAACATTTTTAATAGATCACATTGTTAGTATTTTTAAAAGAAAAAAAGTGTGAAAAAATGTTTTTTTAATCAATTTTTTTTATCAAAAGTATAACTTCAATAGTATGCATAAAAATATCTAAAATTAAAGATGATTATTTAGTCATACTTTTATTAAATATTGATTAAATAGGCACGTCATCATGAATAAATATAATTATATCTATATGCAAAGCACTAAACATATTAAAATTTACATATATAATTTCTAAACATCAATATTTATATGATAAAAAGGATGTTTCCATATGGATATCGTAGGACATGAGGAAGTATTCATGATAGGATCTCACTGAGAATAAGTTCACCTTCCCAGCAGGACGAAGCTTCACTGATAAAGAAGAGGAAATGAAGGCACAACATGATCTGGTCGAGAAGGGTGATGAGATTTGTTATGCACCACTTTTGTGCATCTTCTTTGATTCCTTCATTTGTAACTTCCATCACCCCTCTATTACTCATTGAAACCCTACTATTGTCATCAATTTCACCATGGACAAACACTCCCTTGTAATCATTTACATGATTATAATGGACAATATGATGAGGGTATTATCGTTGATGTTTGATACATCATCAAAAAAATCATTTTGATCGAGCACGAATCTCGAGGCAAAATCAAGTTGGAAAATTCCAAAATTAAAACTAGGACCACATGAACTCTGATTTCATCAGACTTACAATCAAACGAGCATCTCAAAATTATGAACCCAACGATACCAAAACTGACTTAATCCGAGCCCAAATGAGTTCAAATCAAGGACTCAAAGCACTGTTGGAAGGTTCAAACCATAATTTCGATTACCAAAAGGTTCCCAAACATGACATGCTTATAATTGAATCAAGTGACTCGACGAGACGAATCCAACGAGCCCAAGATCATTGAATTCTGAAATCACTAAGACATTCAAATGTCTTGTAAATGGTCTATGATCAAGGGAATATATAAATATTGGATGTCCATCCAAACCACTCCAACTTAACCCTGATCTTCCATCTAGTTACAAGTCATGCCACTCTAGAAAATCTATAAATAGCTCTCCCCTTTCTAATGAAAGGGGCCCCCCAAGAAAGGAATCTATAGAGAGATAATCGGAGATCGCTCTTGCCTCCTCGCTCCTCCTCGACCACCACATGGACTTCCGCCGAACCACCAACTAACGTCGGAGTTCTGTCGGATCACCACCTGACGCCGGAGTTCTACTGGACCATCACCCGACGCCGGAGTTCTGCCAGACCACCAGCTAACATAGGAGTTCCATCGGATAACCGCCTAACGTTGGACTTTCATTAGGACCACCACCTAACGCCGGACTTCCGTTTGGACCACCGACTGACGCCGAACTTTCGTCAAGATCACTGCCTGAGGCCAAACTTCTATTAGACCACTGCCTGACATTGAACTTCTATCAGGACCACCGCCTGACGCCAGACTTCCACCGGACCACCTCCTGACACCGGACTTCCGTCAGGACCACTGTCTGACTCTGGACTTCCATTCGGACCACCCCTGATTCCTAATCAACTTTTTTCAGTACCACCGTACTGAGACCCAAACTTTGTTGGACCACACAGAAGTCGAGTTCCATTAGACCACCAAATAACGCCCGAAATTCTGTGATAGCCTCACTTAAGACTACGGTCTTTCTAACTCCTACTCCTACCTACTATGTTCCTTCCGACCTCTTTGTCGCTACTTACGGTACTTCCGATTCCGAATCACAAAATACATCTTTTTGACCCCTACTCCCTCCGACTACAGTCCTTTCGACTCATCACCTACTACGGTTCCTTCGACATCCAGTCGCCAGATAACGGTCTTTCTGACCTATCTTCTGGACTATGGTCTTTTCCAAACCTTCGCCCTTATGGCCTTCCGACCTCTATCGCCATACAATGATCTTTCTACCCCTACCTCATTACCGACATGGTCCTTCCGACCTCTTCACCTACTACAATCCTTCAACCGCCATCATCAGGACAACAGTCTTCTGTACCATTGTCTCTCGCCAACTAACCGTTCCTTCCAACCTCCCTCGCCAACAACGATTCTTTCTGACCACTGTCTCCGCCCCGACTAAACAATCCTTCCGACCCATCGTTGATAACAGGTCTCTAAACCATGGCTCCGGCCAACTACGGTCCCTTTTCCAACCCCTTCCCTGCGCTAGGGAAAAAACGGGTTTTCCCCTTTTTTTTTGGACCCCCCCAACGTCACCAGAACTACGCCTTTCTGACCTCCGTTTGCCGGCCGATATAATTTGCGACTAAACGAACATTTCAAATATAATCTTATTCCCACCATCTAATATTTATTTTAAATGCTACATCAACCCAAGGCCTTCCCCCCCAATGAAGGGCCTCATTTGTAATCACGTAAATAATATTGATCATTCCAACGTTCCACTCTCTTTTTATATGCTTGTGTGTTGTCTTCGCATACAAGCTAACGACCATTAAATTTAGATTCTTACGCGCCGAAAATTCCAGACGCAACAATGTTAAATTTAAAATTTTTTTATTAAGTATCACTTAGTGAAATCTAAAGTTTACATAGTAAATCCTAATATTCTTATGCTTGCATTTAAAATTCCCTACCAAATAATAAATTTACGAACAAAATGATCTAAAAATAATACTTTTAATTAGGTGGAAGTATTTTTAGGGAGAATTAATATGGGAGAGCCCAATATTACGTCCCGGTCACCGAAGCATCAAACCAATAACACGCGCCACTGTCACCTAAAACTCGGCGTAATTGTAGACTCGGTATACATTTGCATACCTTCGGATTCACCATATCGTATATAATTGCCCCTCCATTATTAGAGGGTACTATGTATCCTCAATTGGCTCCTAAGCTCCAAACAATTTTCGTTTTCTTCATGTTCCAAAAATACGGGCACATCAATACATCAATATTAATATGCCTTCAAAAGGACAAATTTGAGGGGATAATTAAAGAAAAGCTTATGAAAAAAAAATAAATAAACTTTTATTTTTATTTTAGCTGTTGTTGTTTACAGACATACAAATTATGTTTCCCTAAGAGTAATATATCTTTGTTTTGCTTTACTTCAATAAATGTGGGAAATATCACAATTTAACATATTCATTATTCACTAATGATGAGCTCCGACATCTAATATATATATATATATATATATATATATATATATATTAATATATCAATATATATATAATTATATATCATATATATATATATATATATATATACATCTTTTTTAATAAAAAAGTTCTAATATTTCTTATTCAATCTTCGATATTATTTGCGGGCTTGAAAAGCGCCACAGTCCAGGTGCGTAGAGTTTAACTATACGGCTTAGCTTTTGCACGATATCCAGCACCCACAGGAGAACACAAGTATTTTTACTTGGAAAAACCCTTGAAAGGGGAAAACCCCACGAGCCTACCCAGTTGAAAATGATTTCCCACTAGAATTTTGAGGTCGGCTTACAAAAGGCTGACTCGCCCCTCTCGAGGCGATCAGGATTACCAAATTAATAACTGTTCGATACAATCTGGTTCATGGTTATGATCTGACATATTTCGCATTTTGATGATGATCTGCGAGGGCAAGTCCCTTGGCGAAGGTAAGGCCTCTGGCGGAGTTGAGGGTTCTGCGGAAGTAGGCCTCAAGTGATGATGAGCTTCTGGCGAAATGAGGCCTCAAGTGAAGGTGAGGCCTCTGGCGCAGGTAGGCCTCAGGTGACGTGAGGCCTCAAGTGGTGGTGCGGTTGAAGCTCCCACGATGTGGTCCGGCAAATCGGCGTGGTCCGGCGGGTGAGCCTCATGGTGAGCCGGGAGGCTCCTGGCGTGGTCGGTGAGGCTCCGGCGGTGTCCGATGCTCCTCGCCTGGTGGCCGGCAAGTTCCGGCGATGGTCAAGAGGAGCTTCTTCCTTCTCTTCTCCTCTGTCTACTTCTTTTGCTTGGGTCCCTCTTGGAAGAATGAGGCTCTATTATGTTTTCATGAGTGGCACTAGCTTAAAAGCCCTGAGATCAGGAGCGAATGAGCAAGTGCGTGCGAATGACGCCGATATATGAATCCTAACATCATGCACGTTTGTCAGACAATTTGAATGCCTTATCGATTTCGGAATTCTGATATTTGCTTCGTTGATTGTGTACTCATTGAGCCCTTCATTTGAGTATAAGCTTGCTTAAAATCTGAGATCCAAATTTGGTAACTCAAATATGATTCGAACCTTCCAACAGCACTTTCGTTCTTCTGATTAGACTCAGTGGTAATTTGTGTCCGTTGGCGTCGTATTTTCGAGACGCCTCATTTGCACTGTAAAGCATTACTGAAATGATGTATCAGGGTGTACACCGAATTAATTCTGAAGTTTCTGGATTAGCTCTTTTGCATCTAATTCGTGCCCGATCAAGAAACTTTTTGAGACATTATCACGTTATAAACTAATAATATATTTACTTACTTTAAGATGATATAATTTAATTAAATGCACCCGAGCCCTCATCTTATTCGCTCTCACGTAAACTTCCTCATCGTACTATTTATTTTACACGTTTACCTATGCCAACGCTTCAGTCGTACAGATGTATTGTGTCTTTTTTTTCGATTTCCATTAAATTCAAAGTTGTTTCCTCTGATATCTCATGAAAGTTTTATTTAAGATTTTATTTGTTCTGTTCTCAATTTAGGGTTGTGAAAGTTTTAGAGTTTTTTCTTTAAGAAATTCTAAGACCATTGATATTAATTAATTTGAAATTATTTATTAACAAAGATTATAATATTTCTTATTGGATATCTGCATTTATTTCCATAGATCTAATTTATTTATTCGTAGATCTTTCATACCCCAACTCCCCAAGCCCTTAAATAAAATATAACATATGTATATCAAAATGAACATCATGATGTGGATTAAACTCTGCCTATATGCAAATTTCAACTCAAGGGATTCTCGAGCTAAATATATCTTTGCATGTCTTCTAAACTACCTACCTTTTCAGCTACGAGAGAAATTCTTGATGTCCATCATTAAACTAGGGTGTCAATTTCGGGTTCACGGTCGGGTTCGGATTCGAACCGGAAACCGGAGCTTCAAACGGGTCGACTACTAACCCGACCCGGAAAGCAAACGGTCGAAATCCGAACCCGCACCCGACCCGGCGGGTTGCCGGGTTGACCCACCCGACCCGGTTCGAGTGAACCCTCTGCGGCGGACTGCGACCGGGAGCAGAGACGGGGCGCAGCGGCAGCTGTGCCTGCGCTGCGCCCCGGCACGAGTATGCAGCTCGCGGCACATGCTAGGCTGCAGCGCGGCAAGCGAAGTCCCCGCGGCGGCAGGCGAGGACTGCGCGGCGGGCAGGCGCGGCCCGGGCAGGCCAGCCGCGCAGGCGCTCAGCTCGGCAGCCGTGAGCGCAGCTCGGGCGCATGCGGGTAAATGCAAAATCAAATTTTTTGAATAACGGTCCGGGTGACCTGCAAACCCGCCGTCAACCCAACGCCACCAGTTTTTAAACGGGTCGAATTTTGTGACCCGACCCTACCCGTTTATCAAACGTCGGTCCAACCCGGATTTTCCGGTCGGATCCGGATCGGCGTTTTCGGGTGTCAAAAGTTACATCCCCTCTAACCCTAAACCCTAAACATAAACACCACATATATGAAGTCCAAATTAATTTATATAGAGGGATTTCAACATAATTAAAGTGTCATCAATATAAGTGCATGTCGTATTATAATGTTTATGTGCATGAGAGGTAAAACAAGCTCTGTTGAGCACCTAGATTCAATACATAGTTACAAAATGACATTAATATAGAAAATATGCCTCTTATTAACATGTCTAAAAAAACTATTTTCATCAATAATATGACATCATTAATGAGAATAGTTGAATCTAATATTTTAAGTCTTCCATTAGATCCCTTAATAATAAAGCATGAAGCACTTTAATAAATACACATTTAGCTTCGTTTGGACGGCTTTTTTATTGCTTCTAAAACGAGTATTTTATTATAAATTTTCTTTATTAATTGCTAACAAACTCTCGTTTATAAAGCAATAAAAAAACAGTCCCAATGAACCTTAGAATTTCACTTTTAAAGTCCAATTTTATCAATACGGGTTATATATTGATAATTTCACCCCAAATTAATCAAAAAACTCCATCATACTCTTGTTGTCCTGTGATAGTTACGCCTTATAATCTTCCTTCCATAGATGTCACATGCACTATGCAATATGTTTCTCATAATTATTTTCCAAAGGCCTCACCAAATCCAATAAAACATATATAATATATAGTATATATATATAACGTACATATATATATATATATTATATATAAATATATATAATATAATATATATACATATTATAATATATATATATAATATATATATATATATATATATATAAAATTAAAAAAAAAAAACACTTATGTGAATAATTGAAGATTTGTCACTCGAATAGCTAGTTATCCAAAGCGGAACAATTATACTCTCCGACCGCCACGTAGACGAACGTCGTCGGAGCCAAATCCCCCAAAAAACGCAGAAATATCGAGCAATTACCGAGCAATACCAAACAATAACGAGGAAATACCATCACTGTTAAACCTAATACCAAAAGTTTAACGAAGCTATTACCGAGAAAAATACCGAGTTATACAAAAGTCTGTACCGAGTTTTTCCTATCAAAAAACTCGTTATGCTCGCGTATACTCGGTATTGTCTTCACAGACGATTCCTCGATATTATCAAATAATACCTAGCAATACCGAGCAGAAATACCGGGTTTTTTAAGCGATTTTGACTCGACCGGACGTCCTCTACGCCTTAACACCGGACCTAATAAATAGTGGTTACTACGCGAAAATATCTTACCACCTGATTATATCATAAAATATTCAAAGGCATTCAAATTTGTCAGCTCCGCCGCTCACAAAGCCATTGATTTCTTTCATCGTGTATTGGCCTAAAACAAACTCGTTAAAATAAGTTCCAGTCCAGCCCATAGCTTACCATAATTTAGTCCAAGTTACGGGTCACTTTTTTTTTACACCTCTAGTTATCTCTTCGTCAAAATATCTACATTAAAATTAAAAAAAAATTGAACATACAAAACATATTAAAAAATTCTACTAATTTAAATTTATCTCAAATTAATTTTTCACAAAACTATCATAAATTCAAAATTTTTTAAATTGCGATAATTTTCACCCGAAATAAAATAAAAATATTCAAAACAACTAATTGAACATGATTTTAAATTACAAAAAATATGTTCAAGAATATATTTCGTAAAAATACAGCAATAAGACATTCAATTCATTTTCTTTACATTTTAATATTATATTAGATTATTATCATTGTTATTATTATTATTATTTTCCACAAAAAATAAGTTCGAGTTAAATTTAACAATTAAAAATATATTACTAAAAATATTTTCTAATTAATTTTTAGAATTTTTTTTTTAATCGTGCCCGAGATTATATACATCAAATTTTTTTCTTATACTTAATAACAAAGCTATTAGTCTGTGATAAATTTATTTTTTGTGACTAAGCTTCGTTTGGGACGGCTTTCTTACTGTTTCTTAAAATAATTTTTTATTAAAAATAAATTTTTCTTCTAAAATCTCTTAAAAGTAGGAAAAAAAGTTTATTCTACGAAGCTTTAAAGCATTTGAATAGCTTTACTTACTATTTTTTGTTGATTTCAAAAAAAAAAAAAAAAAAGTTGCATAGAAAACACATAAGCATTATCACAAACAAAAAAGCCTAAGAATCTTTATTCTTTGGATGACTACACTTTTTAAGAATTGTTAAAAGCTTTGTGAAAATAATTTTTTAGTTTATAAAAACAACTCCTAGCTAAAAATTTCTGATAAAATTATGAAAATCAAATAGCCAAACAATAAATCATTGTGATCCTAAAAAGTATAGAGATGAACACTCGTCCCAAATACGCTGTCAATCGGTCACGAGTCCAATTTCGGGTTGAATCCTAAGAACTGACCCGGGTTCAAACGAGTCGACCCTAAAACCCTACCCGAGGTAGTACAAACGGTCGAAGTCCTGAACCCGGACCCGAACGTGCGGGTTGCCGCTTGACCCGACCCGACTTGTTTTGTGTTCTCGCCGCCGCGAAAGGGGCGAAGGCACGGCGGACAACGGCTGGGGCGAGCTGGCCAGTGGCGCCTGGCCGCTGGCAGAGGGCTGCACTGCGGCAGGCGGGCGCTGGGCCGAGCAGCTGCCTGCGTCGCCGCGGCAGCGGATCGCGCGCGCCTGGCAGCAGGGCCGGGCTGCGACCTGGGCATGCGGCGCGGCAGCGTAGCGGTTCGGCAGCCGCGGCTCGCGCGCGGGCGTTGTTTTTTTTTTTTTTTTAACTCGAACAACCCCTCAGGTCAACTCCGAACCCAACCCGTTTTTCAAACCCGCATCGGTCCAACCCGATTTTCTGGTAGGCTTTCATGTCGCTGTCATAATATTGACACCCATACGCCCAAATAGACCAATATATCTAATAATAAAGACAAATCATGTTAGAAACTATTGCTTTGCTTTTCAATAAAAATTATTATATTATAATATTCATAAGAAACTTTCAAAAAAATATTTTTCCTGATAGCAGCTATCACAAACAATTTTATAAAAAAACTAACCAACCGCCCCAAACAGACCATACTCCAAATTTATAATTAAAAATATATTAAATATTAAAAACTATTTTGATACCATAATGCCTATAATACTACTTACTAATCTTTCATGTTAATAATAATATAACATTATATTCAATAAATTTAAATTTTAAGTGATGCCATTATTGTCATACATTTAATTGGAAATTAAATCCAAAGTGATTAGTTTTAATAGGAAATCAAATTAAAATTTGGCTGCTTTTCCTTAATCAAATCATATGGAAAAAAAAACTAAAAACTAAAAATAAATACTTCCACATAATATTTTGTCAACCACCAAATATGTATAATACAACACTGTTGTAATATCCATATTGCATAAAACCATTAATATAGATTGAAAAAGATGATAAGAAAAAAAAATAAAATTAAAAATTATTATTAAAAGACTGATAGGTTAAATGTCTATTTTATCATAAATAATCTCTTAGTTGCAGGAAAATAAAGTGTTTGATTTGTGTGAAATTACTGTGTTGTTTTTCAATGAGTTATGAGGAATGTTATGGTATTTAAGAAGTGAAATAATTAAAAATAGATTAAATAGTTTAAATATGCAAAATAAAAAAAAATAAAAATATGCATATATAGATATTAATATAGATTAATTCATAGAATAGAAAATAAAAATAAATTAATAGTTCAAAATTCCAAAGAATAAATTAGAAATTAAAATTATTAAAATTAAAATAATTAAATAACTATGATGATAATGAGTGATTAATATAATTTATTAGCGAAATAAATGTAATTATCTCCCTCTCTTATATTTTTAATCTACTTAATAGTGTTGTCCATCTCAATCGTCATTTATTTTAGATAGTGATTAAATGTTTTAAAATTATTTAAAAAAATGAAAAATAAAAGCAATTCCCAATCATTTCAAAATATATCAAATGTTATATGATACCATATGAACATTCAATTAATTCTGTAAATAAGAGAAATATTCCCAATAATCAATAGTATTCATCCTCTCAAATTACTAAATTTACAGATTACTCATTTATCATTTATTTTTTATTGAATTATATTACCAGATTTCCATAATTATTATAAAATTTATTTTCAATCACCTAAATTAGACAATTATTTCTATCATTAATGCAAAATAAAAAATCAAATCCAAATTGAGACATAATTATCAACCCTTGCACATTCCCTGTAAATAGAATTTTTATACCAAACATGCTGCGTAGTCTATATCCATACGTCAATAAAAATGTTTTCACGTGCGTCTTACTCTTTATTGCGTGGCCCGACAACCCGACTCGGAACGGAAACCTGGTATGCTTATTTCGTTGATTGCTATGGTATTGCTATTATTGCCTAGTTATTTGCCTCCCGTATCTGCAATAACAGAAGAAATACCGTATCTGTCAATACCACAATACCGCGCCATATACCTCAACAATACTGAGCAATACCTAGCAAACTGGATTGCTCTTATTGCTTATGTATGATCTTGACGTACATGTACTTCTCGTACCGAGCGAATTACCGACCAAAACCAATCAATACCCTTAGTCTTACAAATCACTCTAATACATACAATATTGTTCCTTCCGGGTCGGTCGTCGCCCCCTGGGTAAAGAAGTAAGACACATGCACATTTATTGCTCCGGATGTAGAAGCTATTCAGTATCCGCACCTAATAAAAAATCCTAAAATAAAGTTACAGAAAAGCATTCAATTTGATCCACATATCCATCATCAACGCCTGATCTCCCAACCAACCAGAATCGCATTAAGCCACTGAGACACCATAGGAACTGCCAAAAGTTTGAGGTGGCTATCATGAAAATGCATGAGAACAGAACTACAATAGAAAGAAGGGGTGGAATGCTGGAGAAACGTACCGTTTGAAGATAAATAGAAGCATTTTGAAAATGTATCACTGGAGAAGGTATTATTTGTTACAATCAAGCTCTTGCTCTACATGTTTTGAATTTCATAAACTCGGTGAATACATGATCGTAAATAGAGCATTTGAACGCCAAATTACCAGAAAAAAAATGAATTTTACCGTGTAGTTTTGGATTCATAATATGCATAGAGCCTAAACGTGTAAAGGTATAGAAGAAGCTCAAATCTCCTTAAGTTGTTACAAGCAACATGTCTTATATGTTGATCATATGTCAATTCAGCTCTTAACACTTATTTTTATGTAGATAAGGTTCGTGTGCTACAGAATTGAGCACATAAGAAATACAAAAAAGTTTTGTAAAAGAAATTATCATTAATGAAGCAGATATGTGTGACAAATCTGTGCTATTTGTCATTGCCCACAAGAAATGAAGACTTTCAATAGAGTTTATGTTGAAGGCGAATACTCTGAGATAATTCCCTTGTGATAGTTCTGCTGATAGATACATGAGTAATCTTGACAGTATTAGATCTCAGATTAATCAAATTCACACACTCATCACTTTTTTTTAAAGGGCCGCGCATATCAAACCCCTACCACAAATTATGACGCTACTCTACCACTTGCAGATGTAAAACTACGCCTCTTTCAACTTGCAATGGAAGGTCGCTAGTCAGCCACATGCCATACTTGATCACCCGTAAAGACTCCGTCCAGATAAGTACACACACCATCACATATGTAAGACCGAATCCACAAATCTCTGGTTGTAATCAAAACTCCCAACCAACAGATCAAGTCAGCCTTGTGGATCATCAGGAGTTGCTTAGGTGAGTTGTATTCGGTATGCTTAAAGCATTCCATGGGCATTTGAAAATCGACGTTTAGTTCAATTATGATTTTGGCACTTCACTTAGGTAAGTACTTATTGATTTGATATTAACATATAATGACTTGCTGACTTGTGTCTTGCTGAGCTTATTAGGACATTCATGATGACTAGCTTGATTAATCTGAACTATAACCAAATTTAATGGTTTAAGAGTTATATAAGCAATGTTAGATACGCCAAAAGTAAAATTAATGTGAAATTATAGACTAGATCAATGAAGTTTAGGAGATCTGCAAGAAATGTATTCAGTAATCCAATTTGTACCCTACTGAAGCATCTTATTACGTGCTTCTTAAAATCTAAAGACAAGATTACTTTTTGTTACAAAATAAAAGAACTTGAAATCTGGAAACTCCAGCATGGAAACAGTCATCTCTTTAATAGACCATATTTGAAAAAGGATTGTTTGAATTGATCTCCTAATCTTTTTAAGGATCAAACTAATATATACTATAGAAAAATGTTATTGCGTTTCTCTTGAATGTTTTAACCATCTAAAGATCAAATTAATTTTCATGATCATTTTATGTCCTTATTTAAAAAAATCAACGACAAAAATGATACTGTTACATAATCTATTATCTTGACTTACTATATTATGCTTGATTGTGCCTTGAAAAAAAATAGGTATCTTGACTACTCATTATGTACAAAATAAATAATTCTTAAGTTACAAAAATCAAAATATAAAGTTATCCGGGGAAGAATTTTCACAGTTGTAGACAGAAAGAAGAATACAATATTTTATGTCTGTATAAAATATTATGAGACGTAAACATCTTATAATGACTTTTTTGCATTAAAACAATAGCACGATTAGAAATATATTCAATTAGTTCCACTCAATATATGCATTACATACAAAAGAAGCATAAAATTATCACCGTATATCGAGGTTGCCACCCAATTTACATGCTAAAATTCTTGCTAATATTCATTGGTTTATAACAGCTCTCTTGCAAACTCTACACAAAATATTTAACGCCCCTGTGGGACCCAGTCCAGCTCCCATTCTAATGGGCCAAGGTTCATGTCTATACCCAAGATGCAGCAATAAGAGGGAGGAGAGAGAGATGAGAGAGATGAGGAGAGAGAGGAGAGAGGAGAGAGAGAGAAAGAGTGTCCACTATGATTCAAATCTAAAATTGGAGCAAAGGAGAGCCAAGCCTTTAGTTTTTTTATTATTTTTTATTTTTTTTTAGAGAAAACCCTTCACATGTACCAGCGTTTCCATAAATGTAATAGTACTATCCTTACAATAACCTCACTAAAAATACATCCTTTAATCCAAACCTAAGAGCTGTTATCCCACTAAATACAATAAGAAAAACATAAATAAAGAAAAGTCACCACCTTCGAAGAAACAAGATGGCAACATCAACATCCAAGTTGTATACAGGACGACAACATCACATCATCATGCAGGAACAAGCACCATTAACCAATAGTATAACCTGCCACAAAAACATAAAGAAAATAGAAAACAGACACACCAATAGCCATCTCCTG
>NW_021319912.1:27923-39971 GCF_001605985.2 Dendrobium catenatum
GTGCTGAATATACACAACAAATTATTTTTCTTAATATTTAATATTGAATAGGCTTATGATAAGAAGTTATTTTTTTGAAACTAAATCTTCATTTGAGATAGCTTTACCTACTATTTTTTGCTGATTACAAAAACAATTATACTAAAAAGTTGCATAGAAAACATAACGAAAAATATCACAAACGATTCCTAAGAGTCTATTTCGGATAACTATACACTACTAAAAATATGAAGTTTTCATAGCATTTAATAGCGGTGGTCGGCAAATCAATGCTATAAATCGGTATTCACAGTAGTTTTAACTGATGCTAGAACAGTTTTTTTACAGCAGCTTTAACTTATGCTATAAACAGCCTTTTTACCTCCCATGTGCTCTAACCGAGCCATTCAACCCAAGCGCTTCGTATGCAATTCCTCCTCCCTTTCCCTGCATTCACTCACTGAAACCGCCATCACCTCTGAATCCCCGGTCACCGGCAAATCTGTCGTCTTAAATCCTTCGCGTGCATTCTCCTTCATCGACGGTGTAACCCTTTGCATGCAGCCAGCTGAATCTTTGTTTAAAGCTGTTGTGAGAAAATAACTTTTGTTAAAGCTGTTATAAAAAATAACTTTCTAGTACAAACTTTTTTTTAAAGCAATGAAAAATCAATATCAAAATAAAAATTATCATTGTGATCTAAAAAGTAAAGAGATAAGACACTTGTCCCAAATAGGAGAAATTATTCTGCGCAAAGATTGAACGTAGAAAGACGTCCGAAGATCAACCAGAATGCACCACGTCAGCATTACCTTACCACGATACCGAGCAAGAGGTGACATGGCGCATTCTGACTAATCTCTGGACGTTGATCAGCCTCCGCACAGAATAATTAATCCCCGAATAAACCATAAACTGAAGTTGTTAAAATGCTTTGCTTTTCAAAAACATTATGTTATAGATTTATAATATCACATCAATCTTCCAAAAAAGCTTAATTTTTCACACCAACAATTTTACAATCAATTTATATAAAAAAGCTACAACTACCACTTAAACAGATCTTTACTCTGCCAAATTTCTATAATAAAAAAAATAATTAAAACTAAAAAAATTAAATACTATTTTACTAATCTTCCATGTTAAGAAAATATAACACTAGTACTCAATAAATTTCAAAATATAATTTGATACGCATTAAGTTGTTTTCCAATTATCATAATGTGCATATTTTTAATAAAAATCATTAATGTTTGGCTGCTTTTCCTTAATCAAATATTACAAAAAAAAAATACTAAAAATAGAATACTTTCACACATAATATTTGTCAAGCTACACAAGTAGGTAATTATAATACCGTAATGAGCACTGTTGATCCTAATATTGAGTAAACGGTAAAACCTATTATATATATGATTGAAAAGTAAATAAAATAAAAAAATAAAAATTAAGAATTAAAAAAATTATATATAATATTATATTATAGTATTATATATATTATATATATATATATATTATATATATATATAGATTGAAAGTCTGATTTTAGGTGAAATGTCTATTTTTTCTATGAAAATCTCTTGTTTTAAGAAATAGAAGGGTTGGATAGTGAAATTTTTGTGTTGTTTTTCAATAAATGTTAGATGAATGATTAGATTTTATTGGGAATAATTTCTTAATGCTTTTGTAAAGTCATTTTTTAATAAAACAAATTTTTAGTTCAATAATTTTTTTTACTAAAATGCTGTTTTCATAAATCAATAAGAAAGTTGTCCTATAAACCTTAGTAGTATTTAAAGAGGCATAAACTAACTTAAAATAGATTAGATAGTAAAATATGTAAATAAAAAAAATAATATATATTATATATAATATATTATATATATATATATATATATATATTATATATATATGCATATATAGATTAGTAATATTGTAGATTAATAGTCATAGAATTATGAAAATAAATAAATAAAATTAATAGTTCAAATTCAAATGATAAAAAATATAGACATTTATAAAATAATTATAAATAATTCAGATAAGACTGATGAATTGATTTAATGAGGGCGATTAAGAAATTTATTGCAGTCCAAATGAATAGATGATAGTGCTCCCTCTCTTGTAATTTTTTTAAGTCTACTTGAATGAGATTGTACTCTCAATCATCTATTTAATTTTAGATATTTGAATTTAAATAAATTAAAAAAAGTTATTTTAAGAAAATAAAAAATGAAATCAATCTCAACATTCAAGTGATGCAAATGTTGAGATATGAACGCATATGAATCTTATCAATTAATTCCTGTACATATAGTAAATATCCCAATCAATAGTATTCATATACTCTCAATTACTAATTAATTAATGAATAATCAACTTATTTGCATATTAGTTTATTGAAATTAATATTACCAGATTTTTCATAATTAATTATAAAATTATTAATTTTAATCACCTAAAATTAGACAAAGTTATTTCTATCATAAATAGCAAAATAAAAAATCAAATCTAAATTGAGACATAATTATCAACCTTTTCACAGGTCATTAAAACTAAAGTTTAAAGAAAAATGCATCAATCTGATCCACATGATCCATCATCAACGGCCCTCCCACTCAACTAGAACGCATCAAAACACCGAGCACCATAGTAAACTGCTAAAAGCAGTTTTGAGGTGTTATGAGAAATTATTCTGTGCAGGGCCGGACAGAGAAAATCATCTGGATTTGCTACGCGTTAGCTACTCTTTTGCTGCACTTTTGTAAATACTCAGCAAAAAGACAGTAACATTGTAATTATGAATGCATATTTGCTGCCCTTTTGCTGAGTATTTACTAAAGCACATCAAATATCCTTCTAATTGAATATTTGCTGCCATTTCACTGCGCTTTTACAAATACTCAGTCAAATGACAGCAAAATTATAATTATGAATTTAAATTTATTGTCCTTATGCTAATTATTTATAAAAATATTGCAAGAAAAGCAGCTAATGCCGTCCAATCTCCACTCAGAATAATTTCTCCTTTGTTATACAAAATTTTGAAAATGGAGAAACATAACACTAGTAAAGAAGGGGTGGAGATGTTGGAGAACGTACCGTTTGAAGATAAGTAGAGCATTTTGAAAATATAACATCTGGAGAGGTATTTTTGTTACAGATCGAAGCTTTTGTTCTTCATGTTTTGAATTTCATGAAACTCTGTGAATACTTGTTCATAAAGTAGAGCATTTTGATAGCCAATTTGACAAAAAAAAATGAATTTTTAGCAGTATAGTTGTTGGATTCAAATATGGATAGAGCCTAAACGTGTAAAGGTAGAAAGAGAAGCTCTGAGATCTCCTTAGATTTTTGTGTTAGCAAGAACAGTGCTTATATGTTTGATCAAATGTCAAGCTCAACCTCTAACGCCTATTTTTATGTTTAGATTAAGGTTCGGTGCTACAGGAATGAATACAATTAAGAAATACAAAAAAGTTATAAAAAAAAGTAGCTTAAAAGAAGCAGGATATGTGGTGGAAAAATCTGGCAATTTGACATTTGCACAAGAGAACGAGGAATAGAGTTTATGTTGAAGGCGAATTCTATGAGATGAATTCCCTTTGGTGAGTTCTTCTGATTGATACAGGAGTAATCTTGGACGAGTAGGCAGGATCTTCAAGAGTTAAGATAAACTCACACACACATCACTTTTTTTTAATAGGGGTTGCGCGTACTCGAACCCCCCTACCACAAATTATGACGTCCACTCTACCACTTAGGCAGATGGTATACCAGCGCCCCTTCAACCTGCAATGAAGGTCGCTAGTCTGGGCCACATGTATACTTGATCACCCGTAAAGACTCCGTTCAGGTAAGTTACACACACAACTAAGACACGAATCTAAGATCTTTTGGTTGGGATGGTAGTCAAAACTCCCAACCAAAAGATCAAGATCAGATGCGTGAATCATCAGGAAGGTTGCTTAGGTGAGTGGGTGAGTTGAGTATGCTAAGCTCTATTCCATTGGCGATCTGGCAAGATGCGACTTTTAGGCAACTTATGATTTTGGGTGACTTCAGCTTAGGTGACTACTGAGTTGATTTGATTGATGACAAATCAATGACTTGCTGACTTGTTGTCTTGCTGAGTTTGATTTAGAAATTCATGATGACTAGCTTGATTAATCGGACCCAGGAAACTATTACCAAAATTTTAATGGTTTAAGGAGTTATATAAGCAATGTGTAGATTATGCAAAGTAAAATTAATGTGGAATTATAGTTAGAGCGAATGAAGTTTAGGAGACCTGCAATGAAATGTATTAAGTAATCCAATTTGTACCACTACTGTAACCAGCTTATGGAAGTGTTCTAAAGAAAGGATTACTTTTTGGTTACAAGAAGAAAAGAGACCTAAAATCTGAAACTGCAGCAGGAAAACAGTTCAAATCTAATAGACATATTTTAGAAAAGGATTGAATTGATCTCCTAATCTTTTTGAAGGATCTAACTAATCTATGACAGTAGAAGAAATAATATTTATCTGTAAAAATATTATTTGAGTGCATACACATCTTTATAATGACTTATTAATTAAAACATTAGCAGATAGAAATATATTCATTTAGTTCCACTCTAATAGATGCAATTACTACTAAAAGAAGCATAAAGTTATCACATATATCAAAGTGGCTACAATTTTACATGCTAAATTCTAATGTCCTTATTCATGTTTATAACAGTTCTCTGCAGTAACTCCTCTACAGCAAAATTACTACTTGGATTCAAGTTTTTGCACCAGCAAATTCCTTTGCACTTCATGAGACATCCTTGACTGCATATCCAAAAAGCAAAAACAGGTCCTTCTCATTATTTTCTGACCAAATCTATTGCATTCTAAGAATTTTCAGAGTTTTTTCACTGATCTCACATCTAGTTTTATCATGAAAATGGCGGCCATGCACACCAGTGATAAAGGTAATCATCTTTGTTCTAAACATAAGAGATTATTTCCAAATAGTTTGATGCCTGAATCAAATCTTTTGTTCTACTTCTGGTATGCTTAGTCAATATCTGTATTGGCATCTCAATTTCAACAGAGCCCATTCTTTAAGCAGTTCCAGCTGAAAATTGAAACCATAAACAAGTCTTTTTAGGTCTACCTCTATCTTTGTTAACATAGGTCAAATCTAATACATCTACTCTTCTAACATGGTCATCAGAAGGCCAGCATTTTACATGATCAAACCATCTAAGGCGATTCTCTCTAATATTATCTGTCACTGGAACTACTCCAACCTTTTTCCGGATATGCTTGTTTCGTATCCTGTCTCTAAGAGTAAGTCCACTCATCCACCTAAGCATCCTCATCTCAGCAACACTCAACTTAATATTATGCTTCTCTTTTAATGGCTAACATTCTGTGCAATAAAGCATTGTAGGTCTTACCACCATCTTATAAATTTTTCCCTTAAGATTGAGTGGTACATTTCTATTACACAACAAACTTAAAGCATTCCTCCACTTCAACCATCCAACTTGAGTTCTGCTAATAATATCCCTATCTATTTTATCATCAAGATATCTAAAATGAGTACACTTTTTCATAAATTGATCGATCAAAGTCACAAACCCCCCACTAGATCTATTACTACTAAAATTACACTACATGTATTCGGTTTTAGATCTACTCAAACGAAAACTTTTAAACTCTAATGTTGACCTCCATAATTCGAGTTTACCTTCAACTCCCTCTCTAGTCTTATCAACAAGAAGAATATCATCAACAAAAAGCATACACCAAGGTACATCCTCTTGCAAATGCATAGGCAGAGGGAGGGGGGGCATGCCCCGCACCCCCCCCCCTAAAAAAATAATGGATGCAGGATGAGTTAAATTAGAGTTCATAGGACAATTAATATGATGTGTAGTATGCTTTCATGTAGAGGAAAATTAGGATTTACTTAGATTCTTAGTTACAATTATGGATGGAAAATGTCTTTCTTGGCAATTAGCTTCCTTGGCATGACCTTAAACAAAAATGGAAAATAAACTAATTAATGACATAAACCAACTACTAAAAGAAAATATATAAACTAAAAATAAATTAATGATTGATGCAATGCTTCTATCAAAAACAAACACAAAGATTTCCTTTCGATACCTTGTGTATTAGTACATTAGACTTCAATTTACTCTTCCGCATGCGTAGCGGAGCCTGCTCTTTCCCTCGACCAAGACAGTCCGACGAAGATCACTCCAGCCTCTCTACTAGTTGGCTTACTTTCCCTCGACCTAGAGATTTTATGATTTTTTTTTTTTTTGCAATGAGATTTCAATGATCCCAAGTAAGAAGGATATTATATATTCTCTTATTTTTAGACTACTGGGATTAACATTTGTATTATCCGTTGCAACAGTAGGAGTCGAAAGAGCATTTTTTGCTATGAATATTATAAAAAATCAACTGCGAAATAGAATTAGAGATCAATGCTTAAATGATAAGTTATTTGCTTATATTGTGAAAGATATTTTAGATTGTATTGATAATGAAGTAATCATTCAAATTTTTCAGAATATGAAGAGTATACGTTATAAATTAAAGGTTATTTCTTATTTTATATTCAATATTCTACCTTTTTAAATAATAATTTGAAAAAAAAAATAAAACTGTCTATGTCGGTCCCAAGCACAGATATAAAAGTTGAGGGAAAATTTAAAAAAATTAATTTAGGTCGACCCTAAATATATTTTCTGGCTCCGCCACTATGCAAATGTCTAGTGAGAACATACATAACCAAAGCAAAAAGATAAGGGCTTAAGGCTTATCATTGATGTAATCCAACTAAAATAGGAAAATACTTGGTCAAACCACCTTGTTTTTTAACACAAGTAATAGCTCTTGCATACATATCCCTAATAACTAGAATATAAACATTATTAACCTCTTTCTTCTCTAGAACTCTCCATAGCACTTCTCTTGGAACCTTATCATATGCTTTCTCTAAATCAATAAATATCATATGTTTTTTCTTAAAATTAGTTTTATTTTCTTAATGTGTACGGTTGTTGACTGTTGTTGTATAGTATAATAATTGTATTAATGTATAATAAATGTTGTATATTATCTTAATATATTTAAAATTTATTAAATAATTAATTATTTATGAGTCGACTCGATAGCCAAGCCTCATCAAGCTCGCGCTCTTGATAAGTTCGGCTAGCGAGCTCATTAAAGAGTTGAGCTCGAGCCGGCTCACAATAAAAATTAAATCGCGAGCTCGAACAGACTCACTTACACCCCTACCTCGAACCAATTCACTTAACCGTTTAACTTCTAAAAGAAGTCATAAATCTCAAAATTAAATCAACTACTTAGCACTCTAATAAATGTAAACCCCAAACAACGATAAAAATTCAACCTAACTTTAACAATTTCAGTTTACTCAGGATTCCTGAGAGGATGCGACCCATGGTTGCTAATTAAATTTTTTAAGCACTACGATCAACGATCACTAGTGTTGGTAGACTAAAACCGAAGGTATACCTGAGACAATGGAACCATGAGATCTTGATCAAGTTTACCTCCATTTTTCTCTACAACTGAGACTAAAGATACCTAAAATTATTCATCCTTAATCTAGAGTTATCTCTTACACTTTAAGAGGGGTAATTAACTATGAGTGCTTGCACTCATGGGAAGTAAGAACCCAGATCTAACTAAACCCTAACACTACCCTCATAGAAAATCTGGTTAACTACAATCTTACTTAAAGAGAATGGAATCCCATGTCTACAAAGTGGGATTCACGCCGACGTGCCGTTTTTCTTGAGCCAACAACAACATAGCCAACAAATGCTTTTTCACTTTAGATTGATAAGGAGCAACCTCCATCTAAGTTCAAAATATCAATTTTAGACTATTATAATGACAAATTGATCATTACACAACTTCAAGTTCAATATCCTTCTATTAATGATCAATGATGCTATGAAGTATCATTTTCTCTTTACTAACTTTAGGCCGTAGCTGCCCTTGAGGCGATTCAAGAAAGCTTCCTCGAAGAAGCATCACTTTATATTCTGATCTCAAGAAATATTTTATCATTTAATTTGCGAGTCAACATAAATTACTAAAAAACTCAGTAGCCTGTAGCCCTACTCAATATGAGACAAGGGACATTTATTTATAGAATGAAATGCTTAATGTAAAAGACTATAGCTTGCTATCATAGGGTACGCATTTGCAAGGACTCCAAGAAGAACATTTCTACTACGCTCTGGGCATAAAACTCTCCATCAAACCTATCCGATTTGGATAAATTCAACTCTGAAAAATTTAGCATTTGATATTCATCGAACAAATTGAAATACAAGTTCTATGCTATTTATAATGTATAATTCCTAAGTCATCACAAATAGGATTGTCACCCCACTGAATTAGATATCTCTAATATCTATCATATGCAGTTGATACAATTTCATCATTTATGATAACACTAATAATAAAACTATATAGGATTATTTGGCAAAGGACTATGCATATATTCTTGAGGAGATGAAAATAGAGAAGATTTTAATGAGTTGATGTTCAAATAAGGTTAGATCCAACACATTGAATATTGGATTATGCACAAATTATTCTAAATTTCTAATTAAGATGAATAATCTTGTTGATAAGTGGTTGTCACACCCTAAAATTTAATGAAAGAATTAAATCATAAATCTAATTATCTTAACAATAAAATGACACATATCAGAGCCAACTAAACAATCTAAAGAAGTCGAAATAACTTAAAAAACATCCAAAATCCATTTCCAAAAGAATATATACAGATAATTCAGTTCAAGTTCATTTTATACCTTAAAAGAAAATAATTATATTACAAATTACGTTAAGATAAAGCTTTTGACAGCCCTAACCTTATGTAGCTCTGCTCCATTTGGCCTTCCCTTTTTCCTGAAATTTCATAATTAACAGAGTTAGCTTCACGTGCTCGGTAGGCTATTTCAATTTCTATTACAAGTACCAATATTCATATTTTCAATATATAAATACCTTATTTAAATATTATATTCAACTGAACAAGAAATAGCTTTTACTTTTTGAATGACATAAACAAAGAAAATTTTTAAACTAGTGACATGTATTAGAATTTAGCTTTTTCAGGACTAGATACTTGAATTTGAACATTTTAAACATCTATATGTACACAACTCTCCTTGGCCTATTGGTTGAGAGCTTAGACTTCCAACTAAGAGGTCCAAGGTTCTAGTCTATGTGTATGCGTTGTGTGTGTGAGTTTGCCTTAATTGGCCTAAATGTCCCAAAAAAAAAAAAACATCTATATGTACTTTTCCTTACACTTTCACAAGGGTGTCAGTATGCACTGGTTGACAGAATATGTACTTTCATTTATACCTTCACATAGGTGTTAGAACATATTTATACAAAAATATTAGTGTACTTATCCGTTATCAATAAAATATTATTTATATTTAAAATTCAATTTATTTAATAGAATGTGGAACATATGAATCATGATATGTATATCCTAATGCATGCTTATTACTCCACTTTCATTAATATATCCCAAGTCAACCCGCACTAGGTAGAGGAGACCAACCCGATTCCCCTTATAACTCAACTTTTACTTACAACTCCCTTGAACCTCCTACACCTACATAAAGTAGATAGAACTATAAATATCCTCCTACATCCACATAAAGTAGATGGAGCCAGAATCAAAAGCAAAACAGAACAGAAAGTTGGGCCCATATACAAAACTTGTAGTGCAATTTAATAGTCTCCTACATCTGAACTTCTACGATATGAATATGAATGCATATGCAGAGATAAACAAAACTAATAGATATGCATGGTATTAAACATGAATAGGAATATATGTGTACCAAACCTCAGAGGATGATGAAAGCATAACTTGTCAACATTTTGAACATTTACCATTTGAAGAATCATTTATAACAGATCTTTAAAATGTCTTTTAAGGGCTTTTGATGAGTTATAGCCAGTGCCAGAATTGTCAAGATATATTTAAAAATTTGTATAGAAAAAACTAATCGGTGAAATATTGATTTAATATATTTAGAATGATAAGAATAAAATATTCTACGACATACTAGAAATTACATGGAGAAAGATTTGTAATGCTAATCAAAAATATATTTTACTTCATAACTTTTTGTAGCAACGTCGGAATTGAAATCAGAAATATGTCATTGGGATCCTACCTCGAGTAGAACGAATCTCCTAACTAGCCCAACGGAAGAATTTTGCACCATAGTCTCCTATTCCTCTACTTCTCTTCTCTCTTCTTTTCTCCTCTTCTCCTCATTTCCTTCTTCTGCAAACAAATGGGGGTGATGGATGAAATGAAATGGATTTAGATATTTTATATATATAAACCCATTTAAGTGGCTAGTATCATGTCACTTCATCACACAGCGCCATGGCGCTCCTTTTCAGCAATGCATCTCTCCCACAAATCTTACTTGAATATAGAGAGGGCAACACCGCAGAGCCACCATTATGAGCACTGCAGTGATCCTTATAGCACTTGGCTCATAACTTTCTTCTTTTTCATTTCATTTCTAAATTCATCTAGATTTAAATTAGACTTTAAATAACTTAGTTTTATAATGAAATCAAAACAAATTATAATTCATACCAGACCAAGTGTAGTCAACCAAATTCTAGAACAGCAGTTATTCTAGTTGCTGCTTAGAACCCCTTGCTGAATCAAGGACAAGTGTCGTATGCACTTAACTGAGAGTATTCTTGGATATTGTATGCAATTAACCTTGGTACTTAAGCCTATGAGAAATCCAATTCCTGATAACTAAATAAATCCTTCTAGGTCGACCATATTATTCAAGAGAAATCTGTAAAATATATTTCCAATTTGCCTTTCATTGAACCTCTCAGGCACATTAGAATTTGTTGGTGTTTGGTACCCAATAACTATTCTAACCTGAACCTAAGGCTATTTAAAAGCTCACAAAGGTGCATGTTAGAATATTTTTTTGTATAGCTAATCTCTCTGTATAGGATATTTTTTTCTTCTTTTTCTTCTTTGTACGTAGGTGTGCATGGGAATTGAGAGAAGACTTAACGAATGCTTTTATTTTGTATACTACAATTATGACTCATTTGTTAGTATAATGGATTCTCTCTTCACTCCGATTGATGTAGGCTTAGGCTTCGTTTGGAATGGTTTTCTTACTATTTCTTAAAGCATTTTTTTAGTATAAAAATTTTTATTTTTATACTAGAAAGCTGCTTTAAGAAGCAGTAAGAAAGCCGTCCCAAATGAAGTCTTAGTTGAAGCCATACCATGTAATTATTGGTGTCCTTATGTTGTATTTTTTCTCTCTTTTTTCATTATTTGTGTACATCATTTTTTTATGGTGACCTTCAGCTTTGATTCTTTTGACACCCTCAATACAAGATTTGTAATTAACATGGCATCATGAAACGTAGCTTGACTGAACAGACTCTAAGTCATGAAAGGAATATAACTCAACTTTCAACGGTAAAATGAAGGATTTCAAAGAAGACACAATTGCATGACATAGTGGAAAGCATAAGAGAGCCTTACATTATTTGAAATGTCTTCTAATGAGTTGGCCTTCAGGTATATAGGATGATTCTTGATCATTCCAAGCTTAGACTTCTTTTGACTCGATGATGAACCTTGAAGATTCTTGATAATAAATAAATGATTTCATTTTCTGAAACCAAGTAATACATTAATGATATGGACTTTTTAAATTCAAAGTCAATCTAGAAAATTCTTCAAAGTGCTTATGTGATTTGGACTTTCTAAACTTGAAGATGAATCTAGAAGATTCTAGAGAATGCATAAATGACTTGGCCTTTTTTGACTCAAGATGAGTCAATTTGCAAGTTTTGGTTTGCTCAAACAATTCATGACAGATACATCACCAATTTTAGCATCTCCTTCAAGGCTTCAACCAAGTAATGAGCTAAATTCTCACTGGCTCAAGATTAACTCCACAAGTTCAAGAAAGTGCTCAAAAGAAGCAAAAGAGCTCAACTTTCACT
>NW_021319912.1:44964-50220 GCF_001605985.2 Dendrobium catenatum
ATACACATGCTTGAACCTCTGATCGATGTCCACATCACTATAGCAGGAGGGGGCGACAGCAAGAGGGAGAAGGGGTGGGTCCACTTGATTTCAAAAATTCAAAATTGGAGCCAACAGAGTGGGCGACAAGGGCCTTTAGGTCTTTTTGTTTTATTGTTTTAATTGTATGTCTTAAGTATGGGAGGGAGATTAGGGTTAGGATTATGTTTGGTTATTGTGTTTTTGTGAGGGTTCTTGGTGTCTTGGGCTCTAGTTTCATCTAGAGATTGGGAGAGGCGATCCTCCTCTCGAATTGAGGATCAATTGTATCGATGTTTCATTGTTTTCGTTAGTTCTATTTTGAAATCCAATTACAATTTGGAGAGTTTTCCATCATATTTTTGTGTGTTTCTCTTCTTTTCCTTATTCTTGCTAGGGTTTACTTGAAATATTCAAGTATTGCCTGTCAAATTGGTATCAGAGCAAGTCTTGAGACCATTGAAGGCTGATTTCTTGAAATTGTAGCGGTGAAAATTCATCCGGAGGAAGGAACCCTTGCTGATTTTTGGATCAAAATCCAGAAATTTTGATGACGCCAAGAAGATAGATGTGTTGGAAGAGCGTTTGGAATGAGAGATGAGCCAAATAAAAGCCATGGTGGAGGATCAAATTTCATCCGTAGAAGACAACTTTTCGCCCGTGGAAGATAAAGTTTCTAATCTTCATTTGATGGTGAAGAGGTTATTAGAAAATCAAATCCAAACAGCGGCATCAGAGGCGAAGGAACCAATGGGAAGAACTATGAATTTTGATTTTCGTAGGAGGGAAAATGATGTTGAAATCATTGACGAAAAAAGGGGAAGGTGGGGAGAGAGATGTGGAAATATGGAGCAAGGAGTAAAGGGTGCTATTTGGGAGAGAAAGGAGTGAAACTATGGTAGGAGGGGTGCTATTTTGGCGAAAGGAGGGAAGAAAGGGAAGAGGGGTTTGAAGGTGATCATGTGAGGGAGGTGATGTAAAACATACATGCGATAAGAGTTGCTTTGGATTTCAATAATAAATATTGAGCATGAACTTTGCTAGCTAAGAACTTATGTTTCACCCAAGTCAAATTCTTAGAATTTTCGTTAAAAGATTAAGTAATGGCAAACGATTACAAAGAGATTAGCAAGACAATCGTAATAACAACGAAAACAAAATAGTAATACTAATAGCAATATAACAGGAATCCACGACGTAACATCAAGAAATAGTCACCATGAGTTCCTTCTCACTCGCTCTTAAGGTTGGGTTTAGCGGAGGAACAATAGAAGCATTCCTAATGATGCCACCACAAGACAAGTGGCTCGTAGGGCCTTGTTCGTCGAACAAGTAGCTGGAGGAGAAGAGGTCGTTGATCGTCCGATGAGAATCCAAGGTGCTCTGGGTTGTTGAAGTTCAACCTTCTCGGCGAGGCAATAAAGGATGCGTTTGACGTAGATTTCCACCGAGTCTTCGTATTCCCAATCCGGTTCGTAGAAAGGAGAAAGTAGAATATCGATTTCTCCTTATGTGTTGTAGGCAAAGCCGTGGTCGATCTCAGGATCGGCCTTGCACCAAAGACGAGGATGAGGGAGGAGCTTGTCTTTTTTTTCTTTTCTTCAATATTCAGAACTGAACTAGAGTTTCCCAAGAGAGGAGGTACAAGTGGAAGGGGCGGACAAGGTGGGGAGAAGAGGGGCGGTTTGGATGAGGGGCTTGGGTTAGGTTGGAAAAGGGGAGGGAAAGTTTTAACCAAAGCTGAAATTAATTTCAGATTTTAAATAGAATTTAAGGGATTTAATTTGAAATTTGAATTCAAATTAATGAGAGATGAGAGCCTCATTAGGAAGCAAAGGGGGAAAGCCCATTAATGGGGCCGACGACATCAAGAGAGAGGAGGGAGGGGATTGGGGAGGAGTTGAATAATTTCCAAACAAGCTATGGCAAATTAGGAGGGAGAATAATAAATCCTCTCTAAATTAAATTTAGATTGGATTCAAAATTAAAAACTTTCATTATTTAGATTTGTAAATATGGAAAGTTTTTGAAATTTAAATTTGAATTTCAAAATATTCTAACTCCTTCCGTTGTTGCTTAAGCCAATTTAGGGGGTCATTATGATTATTGGAATCACCATAATGATTTGGGACAATGATGAGGCCGGCGATCAAGGAGGGAGAGGGTAGGCTTGGTGTCAGGTTGGGTGGGCCAAAGGTGAGGTCGGTGGTGGGGCTTTTGGGAGGGGAATTGGATTGGATATAAGGGAGGTGGTTTGGTTGCAGGATTAAGGTGGAAGAATGAAGTGAAGCCGGTGAGAGATAATGAAGAAAGAAAAGAGAACATAGAAGAAGACCACGAGCCACGGACTCTTCCGATGACTGGTGGGTTTTGCGCTCGCCCACGCGTTGGGCTCTCTCTTCCCTCTAGTGCACTCACAAGAAGGGAAGAAGACAAATTAAAATTTCATTTAATCATTCATCATCCTGTTAAAACACATAAAACCACTATATATAGGTTTTCAAACATGAAAAAAGAAAAGTGCGCAATTGCCCTTCGGGCTATAATAACAAAACACTTCCCCATAGGGGTAAATTTGGAAAACAACAAAACTATATAAAACACATAAAGAAATGCATCAAAAGTAAAGATGCTGAACCGTAGCCGTCGATCTATGATTCCGTCGCCGGTACACGTGTTTGAATCTCTGAACGATGTCCTCATCAGGAGGATCGGGAGACATGGGAGAGCAAAGCACTTAGGAGAGGGGAAAATATGGAGGAATACGGGGAAACGAGATAGAGCCAAAAGTGACGAAGTTGAAGATGCCAATTTTTAATCGGGAGAATGCTTATGAATGGATCTACAAGGTGCAGAGGTACTTCACCATCAATGGGTTGACGGATGAGGAGAAACTGACAGTAGCAGACCTATATTTGGAAAGGAAGGCGTTGTCATGGTTCCAGTGGAAGGACTATAGGAGACCTATACGGAGCTGGAGAGCATTCAAGGACTGTTTATTAGACCGTTTATAAACCGATATGGGAGGGGACTTTTATGAGTAGTTTTTTGCACTTGTGCAGAACGGATCAGTGGCAAACTATCAGAAGCTGTTCGAGCATCTAGTCACAGCTGGGTGAAGCAATTATCAGAGACTGCATTGGAGGGAAACTTCATGAAGGGGCTCAATGCAGAAATCAGAGCGGCGGTGAAAGTCATGACTTGGGAGAAGCCATAAAGTTGGCACAACTGGTGGAGAATCAAAAGAATTTAGAGAAGGGAGGCAGGGGCAGCAACTCAGGAGGCACTTACAGGATGACAACCACTCACTTAGCACCCAAGGGTCCTGCAACAGGAGTATTTAGTGAGACCACCAGGGAGAAGACATTAGGAGGGAGCGGTGGACATATCAAGAGGGTGATGGAGAAGGAAAATGGTGGCCTTATCTATAAGGTAGGCATTTCGTTGTCAGGACGGACCAGTAAAGCTTGAAGTACTTGTTGGAGCAGTGGATTGTGATAGAGGAGCATCAGAGGTGGCTATCCAAGCTGCTGGGTTATGATTTTGAGATCCAATATAGGCCATGAGTGGAGAACAAGGCAATAGATGACTTGTCCAGATGTATGGAGGAGTTGCAGGCAATAATAGTGTCAGTTCCATTGATGTTAGATTGGGAAGCCATCAAGAAGGAGAGTGCTCGAGATGAGGAGTTGGGGAAGATCAAGGTCGATTTACTGAGGGAGGAGAGTAGCCATCCAGGGTATTCTTTGGTGGGGGAGAGACTTATGTATCATGGGAGGTTTGTGATGCTTTAGACATTGGTCCATATTTTATACTTGCTCCAGGAGTTCCATGGGAGCGTTGTTGGGGGACATTTAGGGGTGCAAAAGACCTACAGGAGACTAGCTTCATAGCTATAGTGGAAGGGGATGCATAAGGATGCGGAGGAGATGTTCGTCAGGTGTGAGGTCTGTTAGAGGAACAAGTACATGGTGATGTCTCCAGGAGGATTATTACAGCCACTTGCTTTACCAGGCCAGGTATGGGAGGAGGTGTCCATGGATTTCATGGATGGTTTACCCAGATCAGAGGGCTTCACAGTGATACTAGTGGTGGTGGATCGCTTGAGCAATTATGCTCATTTCATTCCCCTAAGACATCTATACACTACAATGATAGTGGCATCAACCTTCATCAAAGAGATGGTCAGACTGCATGGAGTACCAGAGGCTATAGTATCTGACAAAGATAAGGTGTTTCTCAGTCATTTTTGGAGGGAGTTGTTCAGACTATAGGGGACAATATTAAAGAGGAGCACCGTCTACCACCCATAAACGGATGGCCAAATAGAAGTGGTCAACAGGAGTTTGAAAACTTACTTAAGATGCTTTGTGTCAGAGCCACCCATGTTATGGGCCAGATGGCTAGCATGGGCTGAGTATTGGTACAACACATCTTTTCATTCTACTTCTAAGATGACCCCATTTAAGGTGTTGTACGGAGGGGATCCACCTCACTTAGTGCACTATGGGCATAGCAACACTCCAGTTTCTTCAATGGAGGAGTACTTGGAGGAGAGGGATAGGATATTAGAAGAGTTGAAGAGGCATCTATTGAGAACTCAATAGATTATGAAGAAGCAGGCATATGGGCATAGGAAGGACATCCAATTTGAGGTAGGGGAAAATGTGTTCTTAAAGCTCCGACCTTACAGGCAAAAATTAGTAGCCAACATGAGAAATGAGAAGCTTGCCCCAATATGCTTTGAGCCATATGAGATATTGGAGAGGATTGGAGCGGTGGCTTACCGGCTGAGACTACCTCCAATAGCGACGATACACCTAGTGTTCCATGTATCTCAATTGAGGAGGGCAATTGGAGATTCTGCAACAAGCTCTGAGTTACCAGTGGCACTAACTGAGGATTTAGAGGTGATGTTAGAATCCTTGGAACTGATGGGGGTTCGCTAGTGTTGACCTCTAGGTATTCACCAACAGAACAAAAAAAATCTATCAAAATACCTGTAAGCCATCGGGTCCACGAATCCTGCCGAGGTTACGCTGAGTCGGCGCCGCTTGCGTCTCGTCTCCGCAATTCCTACATGAATCCCGCTCTCGATCGTCGCTCTTCGACGCCTTTAAAAGCCAATCGAGCGGACACCTCCGGCTGCTCTTCTCTTGTTCCACTTCCACACACGACATCTCTCCCTCACCTCACGGGATCCCGAGCTCTCCCACTGCTTCCCGATCTCCTGCTCTC
>NW_021319913.1:0-3068 GCF_001605985.2 Dendrobium catenatum
TTTGTTTTAAAATCAAATTTAATCTTATATATTAATATAATTAAAAATAAGTTGATTTTAATTATTGGGCCAGTGGGGCCCGTGCCCCCAGGGCCCCCACTGTAGATCCGCCCATGTATATATATATACATGTTGGTGATTAATGAAGATAAATAAAAAGGAGGTGACCAGGTTGGTGGTAAAACTACCATCAACATATTTGGAATGAAGAAATAGTTCATTAATCTTATAAAATATCGCTAAATTAATTTAATATTAAAATAAAATTTTGACTATAAGTAAAAGATAAAATTTTAAGATCAAAAGTGGCTATAAAAAAATCATAAACATTGGGTCATAACACATACCAAAATTAATACAATCTTATGGAATTGAATAAAAACTTTAACGAAGCACAGAGAAATTTGTTATAACATAATATGGTGGTTAAATGCTTTTGCTTAGAGATTGAGGTTTCATTTGGGATGACTTTCTTAATGCTTCTTAAAGCGACTTTTAAATGCAAAAATTTTAAGTTTATACAAAGATCTAGCGCAATCAGATAAAAGAGATAGGTGTAGTATTCATAAGATACACCATAGTTTTTACATAAAAACTCATGAAAAGTGGGAAAAATCATGGGGCCTGACCCTATTTTAATGAATCCACTAGTTTTTGCAATTGATTACAAATGAGGCATATCCGTAGTGGGGAAGGCCTTGGCTTAATGTAACAAATATACATCATATAGAGTGCATTACATGGTGGGAGTTGAAGGAATCAGTATTGACATGTTCATTTGATAGACAAGATCATGATCAACAGGCGATGTAAGTTGGAAGGACCGTATTTAGGCGACGGTGGTCGGAAAGATCATAGTTGGCAGGTAACGTAGGTTAAAAAGACTGTTGTCAGCAGGCAATGAAGGTCAAAAAGATCGTAGTCGAGTGATGGTGGTCAGAAGGATCATAATTGTTGGGTGACGTAGGTTATAAAGGTCGTACGTAGTCAGTGGGCAACAAATGACAAAAAAAACCTAGTTAGGTCATAGTGGTCATAAGGATAATAGTTAGTGGGTGATAAATGTTAGAAAGAACATAGTCGGGTGACAGTGGTCGGAAGGACTATAATTAGTGGGTGACGGAGGTCGGAAAGGCTGTAGTCAAGTAACGGTGGTCGAAAGGACCGTAGTTGGTGGTGACATAGGTTAAAAAGATTGTAGTTTGGTGAAAGTGGTCAAAAGGATCGTGGTTGGTGGGTGACATAGGTCATAAAGACCATAGTCGAGTAATGGTGGTCGGGAGGACCATAGTTTGGAGATCGTGGTCGGAGAGACTATAGTCATCGGGCATCAGAGATCAAAAATAACAGTCAGGTGACGGTGGTCGTAAGGATTTTAGTTGGCGTGTGATATAGGTCAAAAAGATCATAGTTGGGTGACGATAGTCGAGAGAAAATCTGGTAACAATCGATGGTCGAACGTAAGTTCAATAATAACTGGTGGCAGAGTGGAATTCTGATAAAAGTCCGACGATGGTCGATGCCTAGGTGTATATCAAATGTTAGTTGGTGGCCGAGCAAAAGTTTGACAATAATCGGTGGTCAGGCATAAGTATGATGACAGTTGGTGTCCAGGAGAAAGTCTGGCAATGGTGGGTGGACAGGCGTAAATCTGGTGTCTGTCAGATGCCGAGAAGAAGTCTGACGGCAATCAATGGTCGGGTATAAGTCTGACAACAGTTGATGGCCGGGTGAAAGTCAAGCTATATATAGTCAGTGGCAGTGCATAAATCCAACGTCAAATGGTGACCATCGCCCGACCATCAATTATCGTTGGACTTATGCCCTACGGTCAATTATTGTTGAATTTTTGCCTGGCCACTAAGTGACATTGGATTTACGCCTGGACATCGAATATCTTTGGATTTTCACTTGACTTATGCTGGCCACCAACTGTCGATGGAATTACACCCGACCACCAAATAATGTCGAATTTACACCCAACTACCGACTGTCTCTGGATTTTTACAGGGCTTCCGCCCAACCACTAAATGCCACTGGACTTATGTCGAAACACCGATTGTCACTAGATTTCCTCCCGACCACCGTCATAGACTAAGATTTTTCGACTCTGTTTCTCTTCAATTTTGGTCTCTACGACCTCCATCGCTCGACCACGATCTTTTACACCTCTATTACCTAATTACTATCCTTTCGACAAATTTTAGCCAACTAAGGTCTGTTTGATCTCCATCGCCCGATTATGGTCTTTCTAACTATTATAAATTTATTTTTGGAATATGATTTTGATGATAGCAAATAAATCTTGTTTTACTACAACTGTCTTTTTCTCTATTGACTTTTCAGGACCCAAAGATCTGAAGGAAATCAGAATCAGCTACAGATTGGGTAGATTAGGGTTGAGTCAGTCTGTAATCTTCTTTTTTTCCTTTTCTTGAGTCAATTGTAAATATTTGAAGTGACTAATGTTAAGTAACCCTACACACACACACTTCAGAGATTTAGAACTTGTGTTTTTACTCGCATCGACCTGGACGATATTTATATCGTCCTAGACGATCGAGTTCAAAACAGAAGTTCTAATCAGGATTTCTTGTTAAGGCAGACGTAATTAACTAATCGGCCAGGACGATAGGCTTAATATATAAAGAATTTATTTGACATAAATAATTAAGGTATTCTGTATTTTTGGAAATCGGCCAAGACAATCTTGGATCGGCCTGGACGATATTCACAATTATGCCTTAATTGATAAGACAAATCAAGAAAGTAATTAAGGATGATTGATACGATCATATCGTCCTGGACAATCGCAGGATCGGCCATGATGATCTAGTCAAAAAACCTTAGTTATTTCTGGACGATAAATATCGGCCAGCATAAATTCAGGGCGATGTGCTAGACGATCTGGATCAGACAGCTTGAATTCAGGGCGATGGTCTGGACAATTTTTTTTCTGATTTGAACTGATCGACCGGAACGATCGTGAGATCGTCCTGGACGATCGTGAGATCGTCCTGGACAATCAAGCCAATTTTCAATCGTCTAGTTTGCATTCAGAGCGATGC
>NW_021319913.1:3168-10267 GCF_001605985.2 Dendrobium catenatum
CCTGGCCGATTCCTATATCGTCCTGGACGATAGGACAATTTCTTCAAAATTTCTTCTGCTGAACTTTTTTCTGAGCATTCTATAACTCATCGTCCTGGACGATCCATTTTCATTCTGGCCGATACAATTATGGTCATCGTCCTGGCCGATACACTAGATCGTCCTGGATGATCCACGTGTCAGTATGTTTAAATCCTTAAAATCGGCCTCGGACGATCCATTATTGGACAATCGTCCTGGCCGATCCATTGTTCTTCCTGGACGATACACGTGGCACAGATTTAAAATGTTTTAACTTCGATCGGCACAATTAATTATTGTGCATCATCCTGGATGATATACCTAATCGGCTAGGACGATCTGCTTTTTCAACGGTCGTCCGACTTGACTCCTCGGGATGATCGCCTGTGTCTAGTCGTCCTGGCCGATATCTGATCGGCCCGGTCGATCGGACTTTCTTTTTTACCAATCGGTCTGTACGCAATAATTGAACCAAATCGTCCTGGATGATTCTACGATCGTCCTGGACGATATGGTAGTTTCTTTAAATTCAGGTCATTTCAACCATTATTTTCACCTCAACCTTCTTCTTCTCTTGTGTTTTCTTACTAGTTTCTTGCTATGGATGGTGGGAAGCGAGTCCGACAAACTTTTGAAAGTTTCTTGAGGGCCACTCTGGACCCTCAATTCAGGGAAGTGGAGGATCAAGCAGCTTACCGTCGCTACAAAGAATGTGGCATCACCCTTTCCAGAACCATCAATCCTGCCCACCTTTCATATCTGGTAATGAATCTCTTTGCTCACACTTCTTTCTGTTTCATTCTTACCCTCGTTGTCACTTTCTCCTCAGAACTTTTGTTAGATTTTATGCAAATTTTTGCATAAATCCTACTTTCACCGCCCTGACCTCCTATGTGAATCGACGCCCGGTTGAGATCACATATCAGGACTGTGCTAAACTATTACAGCTATCCACCACCGAGGATAAGCTGCACATAATCATTTCAGATCCTGATTTTGACTGGTACATGACAAACCATTTTCTTCACCAAACCAACACACACTTTCATATTGGAGAGACTACCTCTCTAGTTAAAGATGATAGGACAATTGAACATGTCCTTCGTAGCTCCATTATTCCAAAAGTCGGGGACCAAATCCACATCACTCTTCTGCTTTCTCTGACTACCTTTTTCATCATGGCCCTGAAAGAACTTAATGCTACTGATCAAATCTTTCGATACATTGATCATTTAACAACTATTCGCGATCCAGGCCATAGGAAGAAACCCAATCTTGCTTTAGGATATCTCATAGCCTATATTCTTGAAACCAAATACAATCTTCAATATCCTGCTCGTCACGACCTTCAGCCTCCTTGCTACTCAAATAGCTCTTTCAATATCCTTCACAGTACTCGTCTCCACCCAGGGGATGGGGAACCTCAGGGGGCCGAGGAGGAGGAGGAGGCTCTCGCTCCCGCTCCTGTTCCTGATCCTACTCTTCGCCCATAGTTTGACCAGTTAGTGGAGAGATTTGATCTTTGGGACACCCGTTTCGACGCTTATATTGCCGCACAGGAGCAGCAACATTCTTAGGACATGGCTCGCTACGAGCAACACCGCACATAGGACTTAGCCCATTTTAACAGCTACATTACTCACCAGCAGCAGCAACATGACTAGGACATAGCCTGGTTCAATGCTCAGTTTACTACGCTAGCTGGCTACTTTCAGCAGGCTCCACCACCTCCACCTCCATCTGATGATAAGGATCACTCATTCTTTTAGCTTTAGTTTTTTTTTTTTATTTATTGCTTTCGCTTTATGTTTTTTTTAGTTGGTTGCTTTAGTTAGAAGTTTCCTCCTCCTTTTTGAGATGTCAAAAGGGGGAGTAGTGTGCTTGTACTTGCTCTTGATTAGTGTATTTGTACTTACTCTTGTTTAGTATGTTTGTACTTGTTCTAGTAAAAGCCTATTTAGTTTATTGTATTATTATTTTAGAATTAATGTTTGATATGTTTATCATCATAAAAAAGAGGGAGATTATTACAAATTTATTTTTGGAATATGATTTTGATGATAGCAAACAAATCTTGGTTCACTACAACTGCCTCTTTCTCTATTGACTTTTCAGGACCCAAAGATCGGACGGAAATCAGAATCAGCTACAGATGGGGAAGATTAGGGTTGAGTCAGTCTGTAAACTTCTTTTTTTTTTTCCTTTTTTTGAGTCAATTGTAAATGTTTGAAGTGACTGATGTTAAGTAACCCTACACACACACACACTTGAGAGATTTAAAACTTGTGTTTTTACTCACATCATCTCGGATCATATTTATATCGTCATGGACGATCGAGTTCAAAACAGAAGTTCTAATCATGATTTCTTGTTGAGGCAGCCGTAATTAACTAATCAGCCTGGACGATACCTATATCGGCCAGGACGATAGGCTTAATACAGAAAGAATTTGCCGACATAAACAATTAAGTTATTCTGTATTTTTGGAAATCGGCTAGGACGATCTTGGATCGGCCTGGACGATATTCACAATTATGCCTTAATTGATCAGACAAATCAATGAAGTAATTAAGCATCGTCTTGGATGATCGCAGGATCGGCCAGGACGATCTAGTCAAAAAACCTTAATTACTTCTGGACGATAAATATCGACCAACACAAATTCAGGGCGATGTGCTGGACAATCTGGATCGGACATCTTGAATTCAGGGCGATGCTTTGGACAATTTTTTTCTGATTTGAACTGATCGGCCGGGACGATCAAGCCAATTTTCAATCGTCCAGTTTTCATTCAGGGCGATGCTCTGGCCGATCTCATGGGATTTGCACTGATCGGCCAGGACGATTTCCATATCGGCCTGGACGATATAGTCGGCAACTTACAATTAATGAGCTCCTTTGAAGCTCTTCTATTTAAGAGCTCTTGTTCAACATTTTTGAACATCCTTGACTGTTGTATTGACATGAGAAAACCTAAAGGAGAGAGAGAGAGGATCATGTGAGGGGCAGCTTATGAGGGAATTTACAAGAGTTGCTCCTAGCATTGTTCCACTTCTTCTTCCCTAGAGTCTCTTATCCTTGGAAGGGTTGGGAGAGGTAAGTTCCAGCAAGAGTCGAGGTTCTCTGCCTGCTTCAGGAGGAAGCAAAAGGAGGAAGGTTCTCTGCCTTGCCGGGTGTGGCAAAAAGAGGTGTTTGTAAAGACTTCTCCGCCTAGCTGTGGGGGCTAAAGGAGAGTCATGATTATAGTGCAATACTCGGAGGGCGCCTCCGGGGAGTGGACGTAGGTCGAGTTGACCGAACCACTATAAACCCTTGTATTCTTGTTTTTTACTGCTTTCGCATTTATTTTCTTCCGCACTTATTTTTGTGGTGATTTGGTTTACATTCGTGATTTACTTAAAGAAATTTTGTAAATACCAATTCATCCCCCCCCCCTTCTTGATTAGCCTAGCTTGGGCCAGTTCTATAGAGCTTAACATCTCTAATGAACTTTCACTAACCAATGTCGCTCGTCAACTACGATCCTTCTTACCTCTATCACTAAACAATGATCTTTCCGACCTTTATCGCCTATTGACTACGACCCTTCTAACCACTATCATTGACTTTGATCTTGTTTACCTCTATTGCCTAACGACTACGATCCTTCCTACCACCGTCATCGAACTATTGTCTTTTTGACCTCCGTTGCATGCCAACTACGATCAATTCAACTACTGTCACCTAATTATAGTCTTTTTTAGCTCCGTCGCCCGCCGATATGTGTTCTCTTTGACCACCATCTCCTGACTATGGTTATTTGATTTAAAAAAGTTGAGTTTTGACAAGATTAATTTTTTTTGGGAGAATTTAATTTTTGGGATTTTAATTTTGAGATTGAGCACGTCATTATGAAAAATGCACTACTCTAAGAGGCAAATATATCATTCTTTAATGGATTTAATTTATAGGATTAAATAATCATCCTGATTATCGTAATCAAATTCAAGCAAGAATTACATATGACCCTGGATGGTCAAAATGATTATGCAATTAGGTATTTAACTACAATAATTTGAATAAAATATCATTAATTTCATAATCAAAGTTACGATAATAATTGATATATCTTCCTAAGGAAAACAAATATCAATCATTATTGATCATTTGAAAATAATGATAATGATTATATATTTTAACTTGAATTTTTTCAAAGATAATTAATTGAGTTTTAAAAAATTATTTTTTTTAAAATTTAACCTAGGTTTCTAAATCTCCTACGAGCACAAACCCTTGTATTTAATTACATCGTAGGAAACCAGAATTTCTTAAAAAGCTATGGATTAAATTAATGATAAAAATTTATCTAGAATTTTAAAGAGTTATATCAAATGATTGAAGCTGGAATTTCAAATGAAAATGAATCAAAATTGAACACTTATTTCTGGAGGTCAAATAATGAAAGATAGAAGGTACTTTGAGATTCTAAAATATTTTAGCAACACCCTAGCATATCTTATATGTTGAGCTTAAATTTTGTGTTAAAGATATTTAATTTGACTTGTCAATTTTATTAGAAGATTAGGATTAAATTCTCAAAGATTGAGATATTATAGTTTGAACCTGACTTAGAACCTAAATCTAAATTGGGCACTGAAAATTAATAGCCCAAACTTAATTAATGTAGTGCAAATATGGACTTACCTCGGCCTGAATTGGGGAGCCAATGAACCACCTATGCGCTTTAAAATCATGAGTCAAATCATTTATGAAAGAGTGATATGAACGTTTAAGTAAGCTTTGAGGAGTAAGGGATGATATCTAAAGTAGATCTTAATTGGCCACTTGACTTATATATGATGATATAAAGCTTAAAATAAAATACAATTACATTATAGACTCACTTAAATTTATTTTTAATGTAATTAATGCATGCAAGATGACTCGATAAATGCATAAAATAAATATGAAGCAATTTTAATATGTATGTATGTGACCCTTTATGAGCCCGAGCTTACTTTTTAAATTTTCTTGAGTTTATATGTTGACTTAAAAAATTATAATTTAATTAAAAAAAATTGTTCTTTCCCTCACGAGCTTTCGATTATTTCAAGCTAAAACAAAAGCAACATATAATTGAAAAAAGCTAGAAAAGACATGCAATTTATACTACGTAATCAAATTAAATAAATCAATTAAATTTAATATTCAAATTGAAAGTCCTCGTGATAAGTGCCACTTAATAGTACATTATAATATTTATAGAAAAAATAAAGTGGTCGGGTACCACTAACAATAGTTCATGTTCTACTCCTAAGACACAAGTGACATTTAGAATGAGATTCTTCTCTATATATCTTCACTTCTTCATCCTTCTATGAGTTTCTTGGATTCATCGGGTTTAGATATCCACATGAAAAGAAACTCCTTTCTAAATGGGTGTTTTTTTTCTCATGAACATCTGAAATCATTTAAATTTGGATGTCCAAATGGAAAGGAACTCTCCCATAAGGGATGTTCCTTTCTCTTTTGATTCCAAATTGGATGTATAACATCTCATCTCAAAACACTTTTACAATACTTGATTACAACTCAAATACATCAAATTATATTGAATATTAAAAAGAAAAATAAAACTTAATTGCAACCTGCAGGATTATCCTATGTAGTTATAATCAAAATCATCCAAATTATTTATATATTCCAAAATTTAAAATGCTCAAATCACAACCACACTTGACCGTGTTCTTTTAATTTTAAAGGGGCTTAGCATTTTATAACACACATAAAATTTGTCAATTTTAAAGCATAATTTTGTGTCCCCTTTTATTTAATAATCATGTATGAGTATGTCCACTGCATAAATCATGTTAGCATCCAGATTATCTCTAACCAATGGGTAATTTATTACCCACCACATCAATACACAAATTGCATAGAATTTAAATAAATAATCAAATCAAAAATTACATCTAATAACTAACATACAATGAAAGCTCGAAAAAATTGGTATACATTAACAAAAAAGTAAAACACTAGTCTAGCGTAAGACTAGAGTTAGTTATCCTAAAAAACCATCTAAAATATGCGACGTAGGCTGTGTGGTTTGGATATATCCTATGTGTTATAATTCATTAAACACTACAGAAAAATCAATAATTATCGGTGGTAATACTGGCAGTCAAAGAACTGTCGGAATTACCGGCGATTAAATCATCCATGTGACTGTCAATTTTAACCAAAGTTTGAGATGCCTTGTATGCCATCGATAATTACTCAGCGATCATCAGTGCTTTAATTGCCGAAATTTATCTGCTGTTATAGCCGCTGGAACATTTAATCGTTGAAAAATAGCCGCCGTAATTTATTTTCTATGAGATTTATACCATCAATTAACATACAACCGATATATTCTCAAATTGTCAGAAAAGTAATATGAACCACTGAAAAATGCTGCCGATAATTGACATTTTTTCTTTAGTGAAAGTTGTAAAATGTTCTAGTTAGTTGAAAGGTTTAAAGAGAAGTTTATTTAGAGTTTAAATATTAATGTTTTAGATTAATTTTAAGATTTATTTTAAATGTCAAGTGGCTATCACCTTTGTTACTCACCGAAACCGAAAAGTTTGTTTCACCTTTTTTGGAGCTAAGTTAATAGCCTCGTATGCTCGGGTTACCTAGTGCTAATTAGTATAATTAAGTGAATTTAATTGGTTGAAGCTTAATGGTTGTTGAATTTTTACTCAAATTGATTAGTTACTAATTTTAAAGTTGGATTAAAGTTTTCTAAAATTTTAAATTAAATATTTAATTTATAGAATTATTTAAAAGATTTAATTAAAAGGGTCAAAAATTGACTTTTTGAATTATAATGAATAATGGATTTTTTTTTTTGAAGCTTAATGGTTGTTGAATTTTTACTCAAATTGATTAGTTACTAATTTTAAAGTTGGATTAAAGTTTTCTAAAATTTTAAATTAAATATTTAATTTATAGAATTATTTAAAAGATTTAATTAAAAGGGTCAAAAATTGACTTTTTGAATTATAATGAATAATGGATTTTTTTTTTAAATACTAGATCTTAAACTGAGTGATTA